>NC_044390.1:63731762-63898418 GCF_006542625.1 Nomascus leucogenys | reverse complement strand
CCTACTACGGTTTTCCTGTTCCTACGACCTCCCCTACATCGCATCATCTCCCTCCAGGGTCTGTCACACCTGGCTCGGGCTGTGGCCTTCTAACACCTTGCAGCCAAGCCCCCATAGTAAGTCCCGTCTGTGGGAAAAATTGAGTGTGGTTTTCGTCTTCTACCTGGACCCCAGCCCACGCGAGCTGCACCTGTCCCGCTGGGGCCTCACCAGCCACTTGTCCCGGGCATAGAGCACGGTGTTGAGCATGGACTCGTAGAAGAGGCAGTAGCCCATCCACTCGCTGATGATGATGTCCACCTTCTCCACCGGGAGCTCCACCTCCTCCACCTTCCCCTTGATGATGGTCACCACTGCGGGCGGACAAGGGCGGCCACATCAGCCCCCAGGAGGCCTGCCCCTCACCTCACCTCCCCCGGGGGCTACAGCCTAGGGACCCCACTCAGTTCAGAGAACTGGGTGAGAAGCCATGAACCCTTCTAACTCTGTTTTAAAATTCATACATCGTTCTGGACATTTTTGAGGCAGGAGCAGAAATTTTATGTGGACTGGGTATCAGGTGATGTTACAATTTTTTTTTTTTTTTTTTTTTTTGGAGACGGAGTCTTGCTCTGTCGCCCAGGCTGGAGTACAGTGGCGCAATCTCGGCTCACTGCAAGCTCCGCCTCCTGGGTTCAAGCCATTCTCCTGCCTCAATCTCCCGAGTAGCTGGGACTACAGGCACCTGCCACCACACCTGGCTAATTTTTTGTATTTTTAGTAGAGACAGGGTTTCACCGTGTTGGCCAGGATGGTCTTGATCTCCTGACCTCATGATCTGCCTGCCTCGGCCTCCCAAAGTGCTGGGATTACAGGCGTGAGCCGCCGCCCGGCCACGATTTTGTTTTTAACTGGGTGGGCTTGATATAAGAAGTAACAGCATAGTCACATTCTCAGAACAGCCTTTATCCATTAGATAAGACACCTGCAGACGCATTTACCGGGAAAATTACATCACAGTGGGAATTTGCTTCAAATGGATTCGTGCATTCATTATAATAATCTCTTTTAAAAAATCACTTCAGGACGGCACGGTGGCTCAGGCCTGTAATCTCAGCACTTTGGGAGGCCAAAGGATCACCTGAGGTCAGGAGTGCACGACCAGCCTGGCCAACATGGTGAAACCATGTCTCAACTAAAAAATACAAAAAAAAAAAAAAAAAAAAGTTCATGCCTGTAATCCCAGCACTTTGGGAGGCCGAGGCAGGCAGATCATGAGGTCAGGAGATTGAAACCATCTTGGCTAACACAGTGAAACCCCGTCTCTACTAAAAAAACAAAAAAATTAGCCAGGCGTGGTGGCTGGCACCTGTAATCCCAGCTAATTGGGAGGCTGAGGCAGGAGAATCACTTGAACCCAGAAGGCAGAGCTTGCAGTGAGCTGAGATCGTGCCACTGCCCTCCAGCCTGGCAACAGAGTGAGACTCCGTCTCAAAAAAAAAAAAAAAAAAAAGAAAATGCTGGGGATGTACCTGTGATGGTGGAAAACAGCGAATGCCGCAACATCCTGGAAAGTGTTACACAACATGACAGGCAGGTGTAAGAAGCCAAGGGCAAGAGGCTGGTACGAAATGCTACTGGCGTGAAAATTACGCGCGAGAATGTAAACGCATTTACATATGTATGTGTTTGTAGGTCCAGACTTCTCTGGAAGTTAGTGTTGGTTAAACTCAGAGGAGGGCAGCTGGGAAACAGGGAAGGCTTCTCACTGTGGGCCTTCAGTGGCCAACCACGTGACTCTATTACTCATTCAAGAAACTAGAGAGTGCTTCTTGCCCTAATTTTAAGACTGAGGCGCTAAGCTCGTGATTTTGACACTCAGATTCTCAGGCGGCCGGCAGCCCAAAAGACCATGGGTTGGGAGCTGCGAATCTGTGGCCATCCATAGACCCCACTGCTCTTCAGAGGGCCCTGGGGAAGCAGGGCATCACCCCCTCCACTCCCACAAACCCATCCTCTTTCTGGGCTCACCGTGGTCTAACTTGTTGGCTTTGACGATCTTCACCGCATAATCAGAGATACTGGAACACTCGATCTGAGGGCCCAGGAAGAAGGGAGGGTGAGACCCATCCCCTGCCCCCATCACCTCCATCCAATCCCTTAGCCCTGATGGGCCCCCCTCCATCCCCCAGGCCCGGCCCCGCCTGGCCGCCCTGGAGACTCACCCCGATGACCTTGCGGGCCCCGGCCTTGGCAGCAAACATGCAGAGGATGCCGGTGCCCGAGCCGACGTCCAGCACCACCTTGTCCTTGAAGAGGTGCCGGTTATGAAACATGGAGTTGCGGTATGTGAGGGTGCGCACCTCGTCCTTCAGCATCTCCTAGGGCAAGAATGGCACAGAGACGCCGTGAGGGGCCCTATATCCCCAGCTGGAGAACAGCGTGTCCTGAGAGCTCAGAGGGCCAGAGCTCGGCCCTCTCGCTTTCTTCCATGCACCTCAGTTTTCCTTTTATATATTTTATTATTTTATTTTATTTTATTTATTTTTATTTTTTGAGATGGAATCTCTCTGTTGCCCAGGCTGGAGTGCAATGGTGCAATCTCAGCTCACTGCAACCTCCGCCTCCTGGGTTCAAGCGATTCTCCTGCCTCAACCTCCCAAGTAGCTGGGATTACAGGTGCACACCACCATGCCCGGCTAATTTTTGTACTTTTCATACAGACAGGGTTTCACCATATTACCCAGGTTGGTCTTCAACTCCTGACCTCAGGTGATCCTCCCACCTCAGCCCCCTAAAGTGCTGGGATTACAGGCGTGAACCACCGCACCCAGCCAGTTTCCCTTTTAAAAAAATCAGATTAGATGGACTAAACTCCAATCTTGGCCACACTTCACCACTGCTACCTAAGAACCAGTGAACCCTGGCTTTTAAAAGTCCTCAGGCTGGGAGCAGTGGCTCACGCCTGTAATCCCAGCACCTCAGGAGGCCAAAGCCGGAGGATCGCTTGAGCCTAAGAGTTTGAGACCAGCCTGGGCAACAAGGCAAGATTATCTCTACAGAAAAATAAGAAAATCAGCTGGGCGCGGTGGCGCACACCTGCGGTCCCAGCTACTCCGAAAGTGGAAGTGGGGGGAATCGCCTGAGCCGGGGAGGTCGAGGCTGCAGTGAGCCGTGATTGCACCAATGCACTCTAGCCTGGGCGACAGAGCGAGACCCTGTCTCTAAAAATAAAAAAATGGCAATTTTATGCATATTTTGCCACAATTTTATGAAAAAGGCCTCAGGGGGAAAAGAAAATTCCTTAGAATGCCACCCCAGCTTCGTTCTGGGATTTCAGTGTCTTCAGTCACATCTCAAGGGTGCAGAAGCTGTCAGGGCGGGAGCAGCCGGGGCGCAGTCCCACCGCCGGTCACTAGAGGGCGGCAGAGACCAGCGGGCCCTGCCCGACCTCTGGCTAAGGCCCCAGGCACGCATGCGCTCTCCCACCCCAGCCTTCGGCAAGAGGCCCCTGCAGAGATTCAGGCTAACCTCGGTCTCCAAGGCAACGGCTTGGCGAGGAGACCCTAGGGGGTGCGCAGCAGAGGGGCAGAGAGGCGGCCTGCTGCCAGGGGAAGCAGTGCGCATGCGTGGGAAAACAGGTTCCACCCCCTCCCCAACATTTAACCCCCGCTAAGACTGGGGCCTTGGGGACTGTCCCCACTGACCTCGTGGATGCCAAAGTGGGCGTAGGAGTCAAAGTAGTAATCTTTGGATGTCATGTCCTCAGCGTTGGGCTTCTCGCTGCTTTCCGCCTGGCCACAGGACACCTGGGAGGGGGCCGATGGGATCACGGATCAGATCTGGGGGCTCCCCACAGCCTCTTAAACCTCCAGGTCCCTACTTTTCCCTGAAGAGTAGTACAGAACCCCCAAAATCATACCATGACAACCCTACAGCCCCCGCCTGCCATCTTGCCCCCCCCAGGAACCCCAAAACCTAACAACCCCATTTTCCACTTCCAGGACCCCCCCAGAGCACCATCCAGGGGAGCACCCCGATACCTCAGCCACGCCTACCATCTCTCCAGTCTCTCTGCCCCCGTCTCTAGCTCAGCCCACAGCTGGGGAGGGGAGGGGAAGGAAAATGGGGGCAGACACAGGGAAGGGCAAAGGGGGGTTGGAGGTGGAGTTAAGGAAGTAGCCGCGATACTGGGGGAGGCCAGCGGGGGCTGTGAACCTGGAGGGGTTGCTACTAAGTGTCTGGGGGCCTGGAGTAAACTGGTTTGAAGCAAGAGGGGTATGGTTAGACCTCAAGACAGGGCCAGATGTGTGGCAAGATATATTGATGTGGAGGTCGGGGTGGGGAGGGGTCTCACAAAAGGATATTTACTTCTTCAAGAGGCGGCTGGAGGCTCATCCCATTAGCCAAGGTGGCTACAAAATTCTAGGAGAGAGTAACAGGGAGAAAGGATTAGCTACTGGGAGTGGCTGTGGGAGGGCTGGGCGGCGGGACCTGGGCTCTGGCGGGGGTGGGGGGTGGGTTTCCAGCAATTCTCCTTCTTGGTGGGGAGTGGTGGCAAAGGGGGCAAGTAATGAGGTGGAGTGTTTAAGAAAGGGATGGGAAAAGTGAGGGGAGAAGAAAGGGGGTCTCCTATCCCAGCTGTGGCTGGAGAGATGGTGGCCCACCCCCACGCTGCCCCTCTCTGGCCAGGCAGCTGACCACACACCTCCCCCATCCAGGGAAGGGGAATTGGCACCCGCCACCGCCAGCTGTCGCTCCCTCTCATCACCTAATCTCCCCCAGATTAGGTGACACTTCCTGACACACACACCCCTATCCTAGGGTGCCATGAATAGCAGGAGGGAGCGGGGCTGGCAGGGTATGCCCACAGGGCATCTGCCACCTCTGCAAACCAGTCTCATGTCTGAGAGGATTCCAGAATAGAGGTGTGGCACATGGGTACTTCCCCAGAGCTAGCACCCCAGACCCCAGCTCCTGCCTTGGACTCAGGAGCCCCAAACAAAACCAGCTGGAACCAACCCCCTCCCTTATGACCCTCTGCCCACAAAGGTAGGGTCCCAGGGAGGATGGGCAGCTCCTGGACCCTCTAAGAATGAGAGGACTCCAGAAAGTGGCTTGGGGGCACGGTGGCTCACACCTGTAACCCCAGCACTTTGGGAGGCCGAGGCAGGTGGGTCACCTGAGGTCAGGAGTTTGAGACCGGCCTGACCAACATGGTGAAACCCCGTCTCTACTAAGAATACAAAAACTAGCTGGGCCTGGTGGCGGATGCCTGTAATCCCGGCTACTCAGGAGGCTGAGGAAGGAGAATCGCTTGAACTCGGGAAGCGGAGGTTGCAATGAGCCGAGATCAAGCCATTGCACTCCAGCCTGGGTGACAGAGTAAGACTCCGTCTCAAAAAAAAAAAAAATATGGCTTGGGGAGTCAGCCCATCGCCCCCATTCAGACACCCATCCCAGGCCCTGAAGACTTCCAGGTGCGGCCAAGCCTGAGGCCACCTCTGGGAAAGTTATTTCCTCCACCCATAGAGCCCCAGGTGCAGGAGACAGCCAAGAGGGTGGGAAGTCATTATAGCGACCCTTGGGAGCTGCATCCTGACAGCTGAGAGCTGACCTGCCCCTCCAGCCAATGCCATAGGTAAGGGATGGAAGGACAGAGGCCCCATCAGATTACATCTCTTCCAGATGTGACCACTTTTCAAGTCTCCAAGAAGGGCCACGTCACAGACCATGACCTACTAGGCTCCAAGCACCCTCCCTCCAGCTCTCCCAAGCCAGCGGGGATGCCTATAAGAAGAAAGGTGCTGAGGGGGTTTCCCACTGGGGCCCATTTCTCAATACCACTGAAAACTACCGCCAGACAACCCCAGCCCCAGAGGGCTTGAAACGCAAGACTGAAACCTCCCCCACATGGCTGCACGAGAACCAAACCTCACTCGAAACCATTTCAGGCACCCACTCTCAGGACCCCGGGGCTCAGGACCCCTGCACAGGGCTTCAGGAAGGGGGAGGTCATCTCCCACCCTCACAAAGGCCCGGGGGAGATAAAGGGCTCCAGTAGAGGGTAAAGCTCTCAGCCTACGTATTTCCCACAACTCCTTCCCAGCGGACATACCCTCCTCCCTCCGCCCGCCAGGAAGAAATCCGACGGGAGGTGGGCTTCAGGACACGCCCCATGAAAAAGATGTCCCTCCCACACATCCAGAAATGGCCACAAGGGGGTGCACGGCGCTTATTAATGGGAAAATGATCTCGATGCCCCACCACCACCCAGAGGGAGGTCACAGGGGCATGCCCCATCCCCCAACTCCTAAAGCCCTGGGCGAGGAGGAGAATTCTGGGTGGGGAAACGGGGTCGGCGGGGGACCCCACTCTTGGTTTTCCTCCAGTCCCTAATCCAGAACGCACAAAACCGGGGCCGATATCCCAACAGATGCCCCCGGAGCTCGGAAGGAGGTTGTAAAGGGCTGAGAAGCACTGCTCCTCCCAAGAGACTCTCTTCATCCTGGAGGGCCCCAGGTCGATCCCACCCCACGGCGTGTGCCCAGGTCCCCGGGGAGGAGGACTGGGGACGTCAGGAGGGTCGGACCCCCTCCTCGCCCCCCCGGCAGGCGCCCCTCCCCGGCCGGGGGCGGGGCCTTTGTCCCGCACGTGGAGCCCGCCGGGCCACCGGACTCGGCACACCCCCTCCCCACCCACCGCGCCGCGGCCACGTGGGGGCCTGGCCGGAAGCGCCCCCGGCCCTCCTCCACGTGGGAGGGGGGATAAGACCCTCCGCTAGGCCGGATGCCGAAGGCCCTTGAAAGCTAGGGAGCCGTCACCTCAAACGATATCCCCGGATGTGGAACGTGCTGCGCCCCCGTGTGCGGCGGGGGACCTCCAACCCCATGTCGCCAACTTAGAGCCCTTTCCCCACCACAGAGGCGTGAAACACCGACCCAAAGCTGCCCCCCGCCCACGGCGTCGCTCCAAGCGCTCACCTCCATGATGCAGTTCGCGGCCTCGGCTGCCGCCATCTTCACCCGCACCTAATCCTCCTCCGGCCGCCAAGACCCCCCCTTTCTCCTCACTCCCCCGGGACCGCCTTATACCAGAGGGTCCACGGCCCGCCTACCACGACCCCGCTGGAAGATTTCATTGGCAATGGAGGCGGCCCATCTGAGAATACCGTCTAGTAATTGGCTGGGGAATACGTCCATCATAGGTCAGGGGTTTGCCAACTCTGGCGTCCAGAATCCCGCCCCCTCAAGTCGACCCGGGATGGGGAAAACTGCCCGTCTATTGCAAGAAGCGCGACTGGTGATTGGGCAGAATCCACCAGGCTTGCCCTCCCCTTTACACCCAGCACCGCCTCAAAGCTTCCCGGGGAGCCCCGCGCTAAAGGGGCGTCTTGAAACACCTGTCCATCACCAAAACGACCCGCCTCCTAATCGCTGCCATTGGTTTATCCGGAGGTGACGTCACGCAGCCTTAGGCCCACCCTCGCCTAGCGGCCGGCCTCAAGGAGAACACGGCAATTGGCCCACGGGTGGGGAAGAAGGCGGGGCTTCAGGCACCAACGATTGGCTCAAAGGAATTAATCACTCCTCGTCCACTCGGTGGATCCTCCCAACCCGGGGGGAGTCTGGAGGAAAAAGGGAGCTTGTGCTCATTACCTGGGGGAAAAACGGAATCGGCGAGAGGCCCAGAGAGAGGAAGGGCATAGCTGGGGTCCCGAAGCAAGTGAGGAATAGGAGTTCATCGTCAACACATTAAATCCCTAAACCTTGACATAATCATTCCAAGTTTTTTAAAACCATCAACCCCTCTCAAGACACTTGGTTTTTGCCAAGTCCCTCCCCCTGCCAGGAACGCTCACCTCTCTTTGTCTGGTCAGCTTCTAAACGTGAATCAGAGCGCAGCTTAGGCACCACTTCCTCCGGGAAGCTTTCCTTGATTTGCAGAAAAAGTTCCTAGTTGAATGAAGCTGAATGCAAAGGGCCGAATGCGTGGGTCCTGTCCCTCCTCTCCCCGATCCCTCTACTTCCCTCCGCTCATACTTCTCTCCAATCCCGGAATGAGCTCGCTCTTTGGTTTCTGGGCCTCGGCGCAGGCCATACTCTCTGGCGTGCCGCTGGCAAACGCCTGAGACTTAAAATTTCCAATAGAGTTCGGGCGCAATGGCTCACGGGTGTAATCCCAGCACTTTAGGAGGCGGAGGCAGGCGGATCACTTGACGTCAAGAGTTCGAGACCAGTCTGGGCAACATGGTGAAACCCCCATTTCTATTAAAAATTTCTACAAAAATTACGCCGGGCGGCCGGGCGCAGTGGCTCACGCCTGTAATCCCAGCACTTTGGAAGACTGAGGCGGGCGGATCACAAGGTCAGGAGGTCGAGACCATCCTGGCTAACACGGTGAAACCCCCGTCTCTACTAAAAATACAAAAAATTAGGCCGGGCGCGGTGGCTCACGCCTGTAATCCCAGCACTTTGGGAGGCCGAGGCGGGCGGATCACAAGGTCAGGAGATCGAGACCATCCTGGCTAACACGGTGAAACCCCGTCTCTACTAAAAATACAAAAACAAAAAATTAGCCAAGCGTGGTGGCGGGCGCCTGTAGTCCCAGCTACTCGGGAGGCTGATGCAGGAGAATGGCGTGAACCCGGGAGGTGGAGTTTGCAGTGAGCCGAGATGGCGCCACTGCACTCCAGCCTGGGCAACAGAGCGAGACTCCGTCTCAAAAAAAAAAAAAAAAAATTAGCCGGGCGTGGAGGCCTAGGCAGGAGGATGGCGTGAACCCGGGAGGCGGAGCTTGCAGTGAGCCGAGATCGCGCCACTGCACTCTAACCTGGGCGACAGGGTGAGTCTCTGTCTCAAAAAAAAAAAAAAAAAAAAATTAGGCCGGGCGCGATGACTCACGCCTGTAATCCCAGCACTTTGGAAGGCCGAGGTGGGCGGATCACAAGGTCAGGAGTTCGAGACCAGCCTGGCCAATATGGTGAAACCCCCGTCTCTACTAAAAAAACAAAAATTAGCCGGGCGTGGTGGCGGGCACCTGTAGTCCCAGCTGCTCCGGAGGCTGAGGCAGGAGAATCACGTGAACCCGGGAGGCAGAGGTTACAGTGAGCTAAGACGGTGCCACTGCACTCCAGCCTAGGCGACACAAGACTCCATCTCAAAAAATAATAAAATAAAATAAATAAAAATAAAAATAAAAAAATTAGCCAGGACTGGTGGCACACGCCTGTAATCCCAGCTACTTGGGAGGCTGAGGCAGGAGAATCGCTTGAGCTCAGGAGGTGGAGGTTGCAGTGAGCCAGGATGAAGCCATTGCACTCCAGCTTGAGTGACAGACCGAGACTCTAACTTAAAAAAAAAAAAAAAAATTGAAAAGCGTGGCACTAAACAAACCAAGAAAAGGACATTTGTTTCCAGTGTTTGAACTGAAGCAAGAGAAGCCCAGCTGCAAATATGCACATCAGGTCTTTAGCTTGTTGCAGCTCTGTGCATAAGCATTGCCCTCCAAAACACCACAAAAGCACTGCCTTAATTTTTGGGGTATGAATACATTGTAGCAAGGATGCAAATTTGCAAATAATCTACAAATACTGAGGATCAACTGTAATTGGTTCGGTTTGTAATCCTGTATGTACATTTCACTTTATTAATTTACAAACATTACTCCGTGAAGGGGGATATGGCCCTATAAAGGAGACAAACCACGCAGGCACAGTGACTCATGCCTGTGATCCCAGGACTTTGGGATGCCCAGGTAGGATTGCTTGAGCCCAGGAGGTGGAGACCAGCCTGGGCAACATAAGTGAGATCCCATTTCTACAATTTATTTTTTGAGACGGAGTCTCGCTCTGTTGCCCAGGCTGGAGTGCAGTGGCGTGATCTCAACTCACTGCAACCTGTTGCCTCCCAGGTTCAAGTGAGTCTCGTGCCTCAGCCTCCCAAGTAGCTGGGATTACAGGCACCCACCAACATGCCCGGCTAATTTTTGTATTTTTAGTAGAGATGGGGTTTCACCATATTGGCCGGGCTGGTCTTGAATTCCTGACCTCAAGTGATCCACCTGCCTCGGCCTCCCATAAAAATTCTTTTTTAAAAATTAGCTAGGCGTGGTGTCACATGCCTTTACTTCTAGCTACTAGAGAGGCTGAAGTGGGAGGATCACTTGAGCCCAGGAGGTTGAGGCTGCAGTGAGCCATGATAGTGCCACTGTATCTATACAACAGTGCAAGTATAGGCAACAGAGCAAGACCCTATCTCCAAAAAAAAAAAGGGGGGGTGGGGGTGTGTGTGTGACAAACCACTGGCCTGTAGGTAGATGAGAAACCAGCAAGAGAGACTTGAAAGGAGCAATGGGAGGAGAAAAACAAGAAGAGGGTGGTGTCCTAGACACAGGTGAAGTTAGAGTGTACCTTTCTGCGGAACTCGCTGGAAAGACCCCATGACCATCATATAGCATTAGCTAGAATAACCAGATCGTGCAATAGGAAAAAAAAATGCAAGTTGCTGGAATATTTACAGATATTCTCTCAAATATGCTACATGTCCAGGAGACAGGCTCTTGTAGGTGCTGCAAATAAATATTTCTAGAATGAATGAACTAGTTCTTTCCTCAATTTGTGTAAGCCACAGAAATCTCTGAACCAAATCTCCTCTCCTTAGAACTTTAGTTCTCAAGTGTAAGAACAGACAATTGAATACTTTGTAACGTTTTTAATATGAAAAGTTTTAAACAATTTATTTTTGGCAAAAACAGGTAGGGCAACCACCACCCCACAGCCCTGAGTGGAATAGGAAGGCTTGGAAAAGCACACGAAGAGGGCAGGGACATGAGGTGTCATCTTGTAGCAGCTTCTGAGAAAGAGCTCAGTCCAATGGCAAGTTCAAGTCCACGGGTGAAACGGCCAGGATGCCCTCCTGGAAGGGAAAAGTGGCAGTGTCCTGTGAGCAGGGCAGGTGTTCCCCCCATACAGCAGCATCCACATCAGCCCTGTGAGATCAGAGACGGGAAGGCAAAGAACCAGAGAGCGGAGGGCGACAGACACCCAGAGAAGGGGACAGAGACCCAGACAGAAGGGCACAGGGATGAGGGGGACAGGGTCCTAGCAGGAGGAGGAAAGGATGAGCCCGAGGAGGGTCAGGGCACTGGAGTGGGATTAGACAGAGACCCAGAGAGAGTGAAGAGTCAGGGGACAGATTCAGAGACGGGGAAGAGAGTCTTGGGATTTGAAGAATTCAGAGTCGTGGCTTCGTGTACAAATCCAGATTCAAACACTCTGCATGCTGGGAACTCTCCCTCTCTGCCCCCACAAGATGAGGATAATAAGAACCCCATGAGGCTGTAGTGGGTTTAAATGGGATAATTCCATTGAAATCCCTGGCAGAGGACCTGACCCACTGAGAAAACTCATCTGCTATCAATCCTACTTAAAAAAAAAATTTTTAAGAAATTGTCCAGACGTGGTAGCTCAGCCTGTAATCCCAGCACTTTGGGAGGCCGAGGCGGGTGGATCACTTGAGGCCAACAGTTTGAGACCAGCCTGGCCAACATGGCAAAACCCCATCTGTGCTAAAACTACAAAATTAGCCGGACATGGTGGTGTGCGCCTGTAACCCCAGCTACTCAGGAGGCTGAGGCAGGGAATCGCTTGAACCCAGGAGGTGGAGGTTGCAGTGAACCAAGGTCGTGCCATTGCACTCCAGTCTGGGCAACAGAGTGAGACTCCATCTAAAAACTTAAAATAAAATAAAATAAACGAGCTTCTTTGCTGAGCCCAACACTTATATCCAGTTCCCTCAACATGTGCTATGAGTTCTGATCTTACTGTAGACCGGACTGCTCCCCACCCCCATCGCCCCGTCCCCACACCTTCCTCATCTCGGGGAACTTAAGATGTCGCCCTGCAGCTGCTCGGGCCAGCATCCTTTAGTCTGTCCCCACATCTGGCCCATTAGCCAAATCTGTCAGCTTCACCGCTAAGTTAAATCCAGCATTCTCCACTGCCCCTCGCCCCCAGCAGTCGGTCCCCAGGCGGCCGCCAGAGGGCGCCCATTAGCGCCTAAATCAGCGCCTGTCCCTCTGCTGCTCAAAGACCTTGGCTTACCCATAGTCAAAGTCCGAGTTCTCACTCACCGTGACCACAGGGTCCTGGCTGGCCCGGCGCCTCTCCTCCTCTCATCTCTCGCCCGCTCACCCTACTCCAGCCCTACTGGCCTCCTCCTCCCTGCTCCCCAAACACACTTAACCAGCTCCTGCCAGGCAAACCGGTTCCATCCAGAGCCTGGCTTGTGTCCCTCTCTCAGTGAATACCCACAGGGACCCCCCAAGGCAGGTAAATGAGACCGTGCTCACTGGACCAGGGGGGAGAGTGCCGCTCAGGGAGACTGCGACAGTCGCCAAGCCACAGGGCCAGCATGCTGGAGCCCAATCCAACTCTGAAACCGGCACTGGAGATAAAGTAAGAAAAGGAGAGGGGAAGACTTCTGGGTCTTCTGAAGCTGATGTGTTAGAGGCGGGAGACACCAACAAAGAAAAATAAACCAGAAGAGAAGTAAAACAAGTCAATTCCACCATCTGTTGGAAGGCGCAAAGTGCTATGGAAGGAAAAGAAAAGCAGGAAGGGGGAAGGAGGGCAGTGGGAGGGTGTGGAGGTGGCTGTGATTGTCAATGGGGACCTGGGAAGGCCTCATTGGGGGTGAAACCAGAACCCACCAGAAGGAGCAGAGGACGGAGGCAGGGGGTTCCCCGGGAGGGCATCCTGACAGGCACTGTTGGAAAGGCAGCAGGTAGCCATATAACCTCACCAACAAAATGCCTGCATGCCAGGCAGTGCACAGAGGGCTTCCCAGATTGACCCCATTTTAACCCTCAGAGCGACCCTTTGAGGTAGCACTACTACTCTATTTTTTTGTTTTTGTTTTTTTTTTTGAGACGGAGTCTCGCTCTGTCGCCCAGGCTGGAGTGCAGTGGCGCAATCTCGGCTCACTGCAAGCTCCGCCTCCCGGGTTCACGCCATTCTCCTGCATCAGCCTCTCCGAGTAGCTGGGACTACAGGCGCCCGCCACCACGCCCGGCTAATTTTTTCTTATTTTTTTTTAGTAGAGACGGGGTTTCACCGTGGTCTCGATCTCCTGACCTCGTGATCCGCCCGCCTCGGCCTCCCAATTTTTTTTTTGAGACGGAGTCTCGCTCTGTCACCCAGGCTGGAGTGCTGGAGGGCAGTGGCGCGATCTCGGCTCACTGCAAGCTCCACCTCCCGGGTTCACGCCATTCTCCTGCCTCAGCCTCTCCGAGTAGCTGGGACTACAGGCGCTCGCCACCACGCCCAGCTAATTTTTTATATTTTTAGTAGAGATGGGGTTTCACCGTGGTCTCGATCTCCTGACCTCGTGATCCGCCCGCCTCGGCCTCGCAAAGTGCTGGGATTACAAGCGTGAGCCACCGCGCCCAGCCTTACTACTTTATTTTTTGAGACAGGGTCCCACTCTGTCACCCACACTGGAGTACAGTGGTGCAATCATAGCTCACCGCAGCCTTGAACTCCTGGGCTCAAGTGATCCTCCCGGATCCTCTGCCTCCTGAGTAGCTGGGAGTAAACGTGTGTGCTACCATGCTTTGCTAATTATTATTAATTTTAAAAATTTTTATTTTTTGAGACAGAGTTCCGCTCTTGTTGCCCAGGCTGGAGTGCAGTGGTGCAATCTCGGCTCACTACAACCTCTGCCTCCCGGGGTCAAGCAATTCTCTTGCCTCAGCCTCCCTAGCTGGGATTACAGGCATGCCCGGCTAATTTTGTATTTTTAGTAGAGACTGGATGTCACCATTGTCAGGCTGGTCTCAAACTCCTGACCTCAAGTGATCCACCCACCTCAGCATCCCAAAGTGCTGGGATTACAGGCATGAGCCACCGCACCCGGTTTTTATTATTATATTGTTGAGACACAGTCTCACTCTGTCGCCCAGGCTGGAGTGCAGTGGTGTGATCTCAGCTCACTGCAATCTCTGCCTCCCAGGTTCAAGCGATTCTCATTCCTCACACTCCGCAGTAGCTGGGATTAAAGGCACCTGCCACCGCGCCCGGCTAATTTATGTATTTTTTTTAGTAGAGACAGGGTTTCACCACGTTGGCCAGGCTGGTCTCAAACTCCTGACCTCAGGTGATCCACCTGCCTCGGCCTCCCAGAGTGCTGGGATTACAGGTGTGAGCCACCGCACCCGACCCTGGCTAATTATTTTCAATTTTTCTAGAGATGGGGGTCTTACTATGTTGTCCAGGCTGGTCTTGAACTCCTGGCCTCAAATAATTCTCCTGCCTCGGCCTCCAAAAGTGCTGGGATTACAGGCATGAGCCACCTAGTCCGGCCTCTCCCTGAGTAACCTCAGTCACTGGTTTCACGCTTACAGTATTAGCGTACCCAGTCGTTGACGCCAAGCATAGCGTCCGCACTCATCGCTGCAGTCCTGGCATACAGCAAGGGCTCAACACAGAACGAACGCAGTGGAGCTGGGAGAATACCTGAGGTCTGAGAGGAACCTAAGAAGTCCCCGCCCCTCCTCTATCACATGACAGTTGGGTAAAGTGAGGCCCGGAGAGAGAGGCTTCAGCGGCTCACCCAGCCCCCGTGGGCCTGGATCCAGGGCGTGAAGCTGTGCACGTGCTCCACGCTGAGTCCGGCCAAGGTGCCCCCCAGCCCGGCCACGCGCCGGCTCAGCTCCATGGCCAGGGCCAGGCGGGCCAGGGGCTCCGGGGAAGGAGGCGGGGGCCCGGGGCATGCTCGGCTTGGGCGAGAGCTGTCCTCCCGGCTACAGAACAGCTCCACCAGGCGGGCGAAAGAGCCGGAGGACAGGCGGACTAGCTTGCTGCGCAGGGCGGGGTCCGAGGCCAGCTGTAGGGTGGAAGAGGCAGGGTCCGCGTCAGCAGCGCCCCCGGGGCCAACCAATAGGGGGCTGGGAGGCGTGGCTTCCCGGTTCAGGATCGTTCTAGATGCTAAAGTTCTAGGCCACCCCTCATCCATATTAGCCAATCAAGCCAGACTCTAGGGTCTCTGCCAAACTACCCCTGGGATACTGGCCTAGAACGTGAGTCGCTAAGCCATGCCATCAGGGCCAACCTCTACTGTAACTGAGTTAATCTAGCCATGCCCCTGGTGGCCTTTCCCAGGGGCCAACCTAGTGTCTACAACAATCTTGCCCTCTACCATTCAATTAATATTAGAGGATGATGTACCTTGTCCAAGCTCCGAAGCCAATCAGATTCCAGGACACAGCCACAAGCCACGCCTCCTCTGGTAGTACATTTTCCCCTACATTCTAAGCCAGGTCCCTTCTACGCTCAGTAAGATTTTAGCCACTCCCCCACCCCCACATTCATTCCCTTACTTCCCCAACTTGGCCAGTCTCTTGTCGATAATGTTTTTGATGGCCACACCCTCTGCATTTAGACCGTGCCCCTCTAACAATCAATTAAAACCACTAATTTACAGTACAGTACTACCCTAAGCATACCCCTGTCATTCAACCATTCTTTTTTTTTTTTAAAGACAAGAGTCTCACTCTGTCATCCAGGCTGGAGTGCAGTGGCACAATCTTGGCTCACTGCAATCTCCGCCTCCTGGGCTAAAGCGATTCTCCTGTCTCAGCCTCCTGAGTAGCTGGGATTACAGAAGCGCGCCACCACACCTGGCTAATTTTTGTATTTTTAGTAGAGATGGGGTTTCACCATGTTGGCCAGGCTGGTCTCGAACTCCTGACCTCAAGTCATCCGCCCAACTCGGCCTCCCAAAGTGCCTCAATCCTTCATTGAAACCTTGTCCCAGCCTCTTTCCACCTGACCATCCAAAGAAAATACAGATTCAGCTTCTGATCCCAGTGCCCCACCATTCTGCAACTCCTGTCCTTGCCAAGGAGTGGGACAGATGCCCATCACCTTCTGGTTAATGACTTCTGCCTCCTCCTCCAGCAGGGCCACCAGCCTCCGCAGTATGGCTTCCTTCTCTGTGGGCGGGGGACCCTGTAATTCTGGAGGCAGAAGAGAATTTGGCTGGGGGCAGAACCCTGGCTATCCTCCTACCGCCATCTTTCTCTGGGGCTCCTCTGTGCCTCACCTGGGCTAGGCGGAGATTTCAGTTGCTCTTGGACCAGCTGTTCCAGCCGCTGGGCCACCAAGGCATAGAAGTCTGGAGTAGCTGGGCCTGGGGTGAGAAGAGTTAATGACAGGTTTCCAGGACATTGGAAACTTATGGATTCTCTCCTTCCCCCAACTACCTTGGCAGGTGGCAATTATTCTCATTTTATTTATTATTTATTTATTTATTTATTTTGGGAAACGGAGTCTCGCAATTCTCCTGCCTCAGCCTCGTGAGTAGCTGGGACTACAGGCGCACGCCGTCACACCTGGCTAATTTTTGTATTTTAGTAGAAATGGGGTTTCACTGTGTTGCCCAGGCTGGTCTCGAACTCCTGACCTCAGGCAATCTGCCCACCTCAGCCTCCCAAAATGCTAGGATTACAGGCATGAGCAACCAAGCCCGGCCATGATTCCCATTTTATAATGGGGTAAACTGAGGCCCAGTGAGAAAACTTGGTTAAAAATGCCAAAACCCTTGTACTTTTTCACTTTATGAGATCCTCAAACTGGACTTAGAATGTCAGAGCTGGGGCCAGGCGAGGTGGCTCACGCCTGTAATCCCATCACTTTGGGAGGCTGAGGCAGGCGGATCACTTGAGGTCGGGAGTTCAAGACCAGCCTGACAAACATGGAGAAATCCTGTCTTTACTAAAAATACAAAAAAAAATTAGCCAGGCATGGTGGTGCATGCCTGTAATCCCAGCTACTTGGGAGGCTGAGGCAGGAGAATTGCTTGAACCCAGGAGGTAGAGGTTGTGGTGAGCCGAGATCGGGCCATTGCACTACAGCCTGGGCAACGAGGGCGAAACGCCGTCTTAAAAAAAAAAAGAATGTCAGAGCTGACCGGGTGTGGTGGCTCGCGTCTGTAATCCCAACGCTTTGGGAGGCTGACGTGGGAGGATCACTTGAGGCCAGGAGTTTGAGACCAGCCTGGCCAACATGGCAAAACCCCGTGTCTACTAAAAGTACAAAAATCAGCTCGTATGCTGGCATGCACCTGTAATCCCAGCCACTCGGGAGGCTGAGGCACGAGAATCGCTTGAACCCAGGAGGTGGGGATTGCAGTGAGTCGAGATTGCATCCCTGCACTCCAGCCTGGGTGACAGAGCAAGAATCTGTCTCCAAAAGACTGTCAGAGCTCAACTAGACCTTGAAGATTATCTCATCCAAGGAAGGCAAACGCAAGACACTACTGTTAGTATCCCCCTTCCCTCACCCACTTCAGACATCACCAGTTGATCACAGCACTTCCTCTCCCCACCTGTAAACCCCTTTTCAAGCTAGCACTCCCAGCAGCCATTACCAGTCTGTCCAGGTTCACACCTACGAGGAAACTTGTGGGTCACCTTGATCAAGTCCAGTGACCTCCTCCCCAATTCCTACTCTGCTATTGGAAAAACAGGAGAGCAGGGAAGAGAAAGCATTTTCCCCAGAGTCACGCAACTAAAACAGCCAGGGAGATGTGATTGAAAACCAGCCCTCCTGCCCCTCTATCAGGGGTATTCCTGGCTACAAAAGTCCTAGGGGCAGGGAAGTAGTTATGGAAGGAAAGAGACAACAACCAGATTGACCAAATGCTTTCTGAAAGCCAACCCACAGAATTGACAGAAATCTAATTGGGGAGGGGAGAGGACAGGACGGTTCTGTCCTGAAGGCTGGTGCTAGAGACTCCACACAGCCACCCCCTAGCTGAGTGATCTTAAACTAGCACCTTATCCCGTGTTCTGCCAGCTTCATGGATGATCATGGAAATCTCTTACCAGGCTCTGAACCATAGCAGGGGCGGATGGGCAGAGAGCAAGGCCGAGGGGACTCAGAGGGGGCTGCTCCTCGCCCCAGGGAGCAGGGAAGACATCTTCGAAGGCGGCTCAGGAAGTCTGTTGGCTCTTCTTGGGCAGGGCTTCTGGGGAGGAGGACTTCAGAGGCTGACCCCACCAGAGATCCCCTGCAAGCAGTCTCTTTCCCCAACTCCCTCCCTCCACCGCTGAGGACCTCTCTCCAAAACCCCAAAGACAGAGAATAGAGCCGGATATAAAGAGAGGACACAGACTGAGACCAGGAGCAAGAGTTAGGAGGGAGCCTCAAATGCTGGCCCCTGGGGGAGAAGGGCCACTCCTCTTACCTAGGTGGAGTTGGAACAGGAGACCCGGCAGCCTCACCACGCCTAAGGAAGGCAGCTAGGACCCTCAGCGTGTCTTCCCGGAGCCCCAGCTCTTCAGAGCCTGCCATGGAGGCACCTGTGGGAGAGAGGGCTAGGGACTGGACTCCAAGGGTTTAGCAAGAAGTGGAGGCTTGGGGACCAGGACTTGTGAGTCCCAAGGAAGGTGATGAGGGCCTGGACTCCTGGGTCCTTTGGAGAGTGTGGGTCTGGGACCTAGACTCTTGAGTCCTCAGACGAAAAAGGGATCAGGAAAAAGACTCTTTGATCCAAGGAAAGGTGGTGGGGCTGGGTGCCCAGATTCGTGGGTCTAAAGGAGGAGGGAGCTGGGGTCCTAGACTCCTGAGTCTTAGAGAGAAAGGAACTGGAGCCCCAGACCCTTAGGTCTCTCAGGAAGAAGGGGCTTAGCGCCCCAACTCCTGGATTCTGTAAGAGGCATATGCCAAACTCCTGAAACCCTTAAAGCATCGGGAACTACCAATCCCAGGAGGTTTCAGGGCAAATCTTCCCCTTGGTCCGCGCTTCTTCGTCGCGCAGCCTGCTGTGAGGTGTAGTTCCAAATCTCCGACTCCTGCTGGAATCTAGAGGACCCTGGACCCTTGGATGTCGGAGAAGCGGGACTGGGGTGCCCACTACTGGATCCTGGCCCCTTCCTCTTCCCTCCTCACCCCACCCCTCGTCAACACCCCGCTGACCTGGTCCGGGGCCCCACCGCCGCCTCCTCCACTCAATTTGCCGTCTCCTCCACTCAACTCGTACAAACTTTATTAGTTCAACTTTCCCGCGCCTGCGCACTGGGCCGGGTCGATAACCGGCCCAACGAAGGAAGGGCGGAACGCTGGGTACACGCTTAATTTGCATGTGACGCTCCCAGCATGCCTCTGGCCGGAAACCCAAAAAAGGGCATAGGGGCGGGGACAGCCCCGGGCCCAACGGGCCGTCCCATCGGCTTTCGGGTCTGTTACCCAAAGAATGATAAAGTTGGTTTTATTTCAAGAAGTCGATCGAAAAGAAAGCCCCAGCGCTCTAGAGCTCAGCTGACGGGAAAGGGGGTGCGCAGCCTCCAGTTTGAGAGCTACCCGGAGCCGCAAAACAGGGGTGGGCTCCAGCTCCCCGCACGCCCCGACCTTCCATCGTAGGTAACGCGGAAAAGCCCGGGAGAGCGTTGGTGGCGTCCGAGAGCGAGGAGCGGGAAAGAGGATGGGTCTGCACGGAGAGTGGAAAGGCAGGCTGTGTATTCTGGGGAAAGTGGAGCAAGGAAGGAGCTACAGTGGCCGACGCCGGAGGCCGGCTGCAGAAAAACTAGAAAAAGTAGGGAGGGAAGAGGCAAAGAGGAGGCGTCTACACTGAGTGGGTTCTAGAGAGGGAGGGGTGGACTCCGTAGATGGGGGTAGTTCACTCTCGAAACCTGGGGCGTGCTCTGTCCTGGAGGAGGGAGGCGGGCAGTCGGGGGGGAATTGGATGGAGGTTCTGTGTTGGGAATGTTTCGGGAGATCTTATGTAGGGGGACTGTGGAAGGGGGTCTACACTGGGGTAAGTGCAAGAGGTAGAGGCTTACACGTGAATCGATTCTGCACTGAAATAACTAGGGAAAGAGGATGCTACCCTGAAAGTGGGGATACTTACTTTCGATGATGTGGGGGAGAGAGGAGGTCTATACTGCCGGAATTGAGGGAGTGGAGGGTCTGCATTGAAGACGCTGGGGAAGGGTGTGCCATGGACATGGGAAGGAACCCTAGCTGATTAGGGAGCCTCTCGGGAGGATGGGAGGATGGGAAGAGGAGGTTTCCTGTTTGTACCCCTGAAAATATGGGTGAAGGACCTGTGCCGTGGCCCGTGAGAAGGAGATCTGGGTGCGGAAACTCCAGGCCAGGTGGGTCCGGGGGAGGCCGGTCGCGCCCAGGAAATGCCCTATACGCGCAGGCCGGACCATGGGAACCGCAAAGCCACGGATCCTGCCCTGGCTGGTGTCGCAGCTGGACCTGGGGCAACTGGAGGGCGTGGCCTGGGTGAACAAGAGCCGCACGCGCTTCCGCATCCCTTGGAAGCACGGCCTACGGCAGGATGCACAGCAGGAGGATTTCGGAATCTTCCAGGTGCGTGCGACGACCGGGGACGCTGGAAACCCGGAGCTGCGCGCTGGGCGGAAAGGACTCCTAGTGGGCCGGGCTGAGAAGGCGGAGGTGGCGCGCGAGGGGCGGGCTCGTGCCAACGCTGGCGGGTGGGGCTAGAACGGGAGGGGCGGGGCTAGCCGGATCAGCTGAGTGATGGTGGGGCGCAAGCAGGGTTGGAGCTGCCCGGTTATGGGGATAAAACCGGGAAAGCCGGTTAGTACGCAAAGGAAATGCATCCTGGGGGTTTGGGGCTCTCTAGTGGCCGGGGCTCTTGGTTGTAGGATAGATACTGGGGGATGGTTCTTGAAACATCAGAGGTGAGACCTGGAGCCCCAAATCTGAGGTTCCTAACCACCGAATTAGTATATGCCAGAGGTGGTAAACAGTGTGAGGGGCGGGGCTATCACAGAGGGTGTTGCGGGGCAGGTGGTGCACGGGGTTAGACACCAAGTTGGACTTGGAAGCCTGGCTTAGAAAGAAAAGGTTTTTGGGCCGGGTGCGGTGGTTCACACCTGTAATCCCAGCACTTCGCAAGGCCAAGGCGGGAGGATCGCTTGAGCCCAGGAGTTTGAGGCCAGCTCGGGAAACATAGGCTCCATCTCTTTAAAAACAAAAACGAAACAAAACAAAAACCAAAGAGGTTTCAAAGGTTTTTGAAGAGGCCGAGCACAGTAGCTCATGCCTGTAATCCCAGCACTTTGGGAGACCGAGGAAGACGGATCACCTGAGGTGATCAAGACCAGCCTGGCCAACATGGTGAAACCCCGTCTCTACTAAAAATACAAAAATTAGCCAGGTGTGGTGGTGCCCACCTGTAATCCCAGCTACTCAGGAGGCTGAGACAAGAGAATCACTTGAACCAGGGAGGCGGAAGTTGCAGTGAGCTGAGATTGCGCCATTGCATTCCAGCCTGGGTGACAAGAGTGAAACTCCATCTCAAAAAGAAAAAAAGGCTTTTGAAAACTAGAGGTGGGGGATGGAGGTAGGTGGGACGGGGGGATTTGGGGATGGACCTTGCAGAGTTAGAACTTGCCAGGGAAAGAGGGTGATGTTAGGACTCGGGAGACAGGGTTAGGGCCCCAGGAGCAGGATCTAAGTCATCCTCCCGCCGCTATCCTGACACCACTGTTGCCCCAGGCCTGGGCCGAGGCCACTGGTGCATATGTTCCCGGGAGGGATAAGCCAGACCTGCCAACCTGGAAGAGGAATTTCCGTTCTGCCCTCAACCGCAAAGAAGGGTTGCGTTTAGCAGAGGACCGGAGCAAGGACCCTCACGACCCACATAAAATCTACGAGTTTGTGAACTCAGGTCTGCCAGATTGGAGTTCATGT
Organism: Nomascus leucogenys; assembly: GCF_006542625.1. Taxonomy (NCBI): domain Eukaryota; kingdom Metazoa; phylum Chordata; class Mammalia; order Primates; family Hylobatidae; genus Nomascus; species Nomascus leucogenys. Next base: position 63,876,709 of record NC_044390.1, on the reverse strand, counting down.
GGGAGGCTGGGCCCCAAGGGTTCCTGGCACGCCTACTCCCCTCACCACCTTTCTCAACAGGAGTTGGGGACTTTTCCCAGCAAGACACCTCTCCGGACACCAATGGCGGAGGCAGTACTTCTGATACCCAGGTGAGAATGTGCCCAACCTTCATGTCCCTCAGTCTCTAACCTGTCCCCATGGGCCTCGTCCTCTCCCTCTAGACCATCCCCCCGCTCCCCTGCCTCCAGCCTGCCGCTCACCTGAGCCAGTGCTGGCCCTGTCTGTCCCTGCTCCAGTCTCCTCAGGAGAAAATTCCAAGTCTTCACCCAGCATTCCAGGCCCGAGCACACCTTCCTGGGATTTCATGGATTTCCATTGGCAGGGGGCTGTCAGCCTCTTGGGAACTGAAAAACTCCCTCACCTTGATCCTGCTGAGGCCTGAGCCGGGGCAGCATCCCCTCTGAAATTCTACCCAGCCTGCTCTGCCCAGGTCTTACCTGCATAGAGCCAGATCCTTGGGTTGGAATGGTAGCACCTGGTGTTCATTAGTGTTTGTTTGGCTGTTGATGCCATGGCTGGCTCTGTCCCCAGGCTGGAAGCCCCTTGAAGGCAGAGCTCAAGCCTGACCTCCCTGCATTGCTGAGAACAGACCTGGTCCATATGAAGTCTCCAGAAAAGGCTATGGAAATGCTTGATTCTCTTTTTTTTGTTTCCCTCCAGGAAGACATTCTGGATGAGTTACTGGGTAACCTGGTGTTGGCCCCACTCCCAGATCCGGGACCCCCAAGCCTGGCTGTAGCACCTGAGCCCTGCCCTCAGCCCCTGCGGAGCCCCAGCTTGGACAATCCCACTCCCTTCCCAAACCTGGGGCCCTCTGAGAACCCACTGAAGCGGCTGTTGGTGCCGGGGGAAGGTGAGTGTCAGCTGCAGGCTGGGAGGGCTGAGGTCTGGACGGTAGCCCCTGACTCTCAATCCCTCTCCCCTTCACGCTGCTGCTGCCGCTGCTCAGAGTGGGAGTTCGAGGTGACAGCCTTCTACCGGGGCCGCCAAGTCTTCCAGCAGACCATCTCCTGCCCGGAGGGTCTGCGGCTGGTGGGATCCGAAGCGGGAGACAGGACGCTGCCTGGATGGCCAATCACACTGCCAGACCCTGGCGTGTCCCTGACAGACAGGGGAGTGATGAGCTACGTGAGGCATGTGCTGAGCTGCCTGGGTGGGGGACTGGCTCTCTGGCGGGCTGGGCAGTGGCTCTGGGCCCAGCGGCTGGGGCACTGCCACACATACTGGGCAGTGAGCGAGGAGCTGCTCCCCAACAGCGGGCATGGGCCTGACGGCGAGGTCCCCAAGGACAAGGAAGGAGGCGTGTTCGACCTGGGGCCCTTCATTGTAGGTGAGTGACACGGGGGCTTCGCCCTGGCCAGTACGAAGCAGCCTGTACAGTGGTTAACAACTCAGGATCGGCCGGGCACGGTGGCTCACGCCTGTAGTCCCAGCACTTTGGGAGGCCGAGGTGGGCGGATGACAAGTTCAGGAGTTTGAGACCAGCCTGGCCAACATAGTGAAACCCCATCTCTACTAAAGATACAAAAAAATAGTCGGGTGTGGTGGCACGCGCCTGTAATCCCAGCCACTCGGGAGGCTGAGGCAGAAGAATCGCTTGAACCCAGGAGGCGGAGACTGCAGTGAGCTGAGATCGCACCACTGCACTCTAGCCTGGCGACAGAGCGAGACTCTGTCTCAAACAAAAAAAAAAAAAAAAAAAAGAACTCAGGATTAGGACTGAATTCAGACCCTGGCTGCCCTTGGCCCGCTGTGTAACCGAGGCAAAGGACTTTGCCCTGAGCCCGTGGAATCTGAGAACGGTCTCCTCTCTCTACCTGCCTGCCAGCACTGGGGTGAGACACAGGCCCAGTACACAGAGCATGCTCAGGGAATTAGCTGCCACTGTCATCATCATCGTAACTAATGATGGTGAACAGACCAATAGCAGGAAAGCTACGTCCCTTAGGGTTTCGCTGTATGGTGGCACTTTCTGCCATGATGGAAATGACAGTCACCTGCACTGTCTGATGCAGCAGCCACTAGCCACAGGGGCCGAGCACTCAGGTGAGGCGAATGCAACCAGGACGTGATTCGTTTTAATTGGTTACAATTTATTTATTTACTTTATTTTTATTTATTTATTTATTTTTTTTTTTTGAGACAGAGTCTCGCTCTGTCCCCCAGGCTGGAGTGCAGTGGCGCGATCTCGGCTCACTGCAAGCTCCGCCTCCCGGGTTCACGCCATTCTCCTGCCTCAGCCTCTCCGAGTAGCTGGGACTACAGGCACCCGCCACCACGCCCGGCTAATTTTTTGTATTTTTAGTAGAGACGGGGTTTCACCGTGGTCTCGATCTCCTGACCTCGTGATCCGCCCGCCTTGGCCTCCCAAAGTGCTGGGATTACAAGCGTGAGCCACCGCGCCTGGCCAGTTGGTTACAATTTAAACTGAAATAACCTTACATGACTAATGGATGCAATTGGACGGTGCAGCCTCAGACAGGACTGAATGCCAACCAGCTTCTCCAGATTAACTGAGCATCCTTGGGAGCATGGGCCCCCTACTCTGGGCCTGTTATGAATGCTGAGGCTTGGGGGCTTGGGGGTGTGGCCTTCCAACAACCCCACCCTGATGGGAGGGAGGGAGAGAAGGAGTGGACTTTCCCCAAACAAGCAGTCCCCTGGTCGAGGCAGCAGAGGGCCTTAGGTCAGGGGAGATGGTGGGGGTTATCATTCAAGTTTACGGGGAAGGGTGGGTAGAGGGTCCTCTTCTCATCCCTGACTAGGCTCCTGGGCCCCCAGATCTGATTACCTTCACGGAAGGAAGCGGACGCTCACCACGCTATGCCCTCTGGTTCTGTGTGGGGGAGTCATGGCCCCAGGACCAGCCATGGACCAAGAGGCTCGTGATGGTCAAGGTGCCTGCAGACCTGAGTCCCTGGGGCTGAGAGGGGTGGCCTTACAGAGGGAAGAGGTTGCTCCCAGGAACTCCAACTCCCAGAGGGCCCTCTAAAAAACTGCAACTTCCAAGATCTCTGCCATAACCAGTTTTTCATCCCCGGGAGCTCCTTCCCATGGCCTCACCTGCAGAACCTGTTTTGAACTCTCTAAACCAGTGGTCCCCAAACTATTTGGCACCAGGGACCAGTCTCATAGAAGATAATTTTTCCACGGACAGGGAGGGGGTGGTTTCGGGATGAAACTCCTCCACTGCAGATCATCAGGCATTAGATTCTCCTAAGGAGCAGCCTACATCCCTCCCGTGCACAGTTCGATAGAGTTCGTGCTCCTCTGAGAATCTAATGCTGCCGCTGATCTCACAGAAGGCAGAGCTCAGGCAGTAATATTCCCCCACCCGCTGCTCACATCCTGCTGTGCAACCTGGTCCCTAACAGGCCATGGGGGGTTGGGGACCCTTGCTCTAAACCATGTAGAAGCTGGGGGACTCAAGTTTTAGCTGCCATTGTGAGGCCATGGCTGTGGCTCCCACAAGTCGAGATCACAGACTGCTCAGCCCTGACTCCTGGGAATTCTGTGTGTGTGTGTGTAAAACTACTGTGTGTGTGTGTAAAACTACTGTGTGTGTGTGTGTGTGTGTGTGTGTGTGTAAAACTACAACTCCCAGCAGCCCTGGGCCTATGGTTCATTCTGGGTGTGTGTGTGTGTGTGTGTGTGTGTGTGTGTGTAAGACTACAACTCCCAGCAGCCCTGGGCCTATGGTTCATCCTGGGTTAGTGTGTGTGGTGTGTGTGTGTGTGTGTGTGTGTGTGTGTGTGTGTGTAAAACTACAACTCCCAGCAGCCCTGGGCCTATGGTTCATCCTGGGTTACAGCAGGGGCTGCAGGGAGTTGTAGTCCTCCCAGCCCTGACTCCTACCTTGGTGGACAACTGGCTGGGTGTTTTCCCTGACTCCTGTCCCCACTTCCCCCACAGGTTGTGCCCACGTGCCTCAGGGCCTTGGTAGAAATCGCCCGGGTAGGGGGTGCCTCCTCCCTGGAGAACACTGTGGACCTGCACATTTCCAACAGCCACCCACTCTCCCTCACCTCTGACCAGTACAAGGCCTACCTGCAGGACTTGGTGGAGGGCATGGATTTCCAGGGCCCTGGGGAGGCTTGAGCCCTCGCTCCTCATGGTGTGGCCTCTAACCCCCCTGTCCCCCACCACCTCAACCAATAAACTGGTTCCTGCTATGATCACCTCTTGTGCGTGTCTGGTGTTGGGTGCCCTCTGACCCAAGATGGTTGTTATTCCCGCTCAGAGTCTCAGTTTACCCATCTGTGCAGCTATGTACAACTCAGGTGCTCAATGCATGAGGACCAAGCACTGCAGGGGGCAGCTGACACCTCCTCACTTCTGCCCAGGGACCTGATGGGTGATGGCTGCCCCCGTTTTGTAGACCAAGACACAGGCTGGGAGAGGCACAAAGGTCACAGAGTAGGAAACACAAAGACTAGCCAGAACCCAGGCCCCCTGCCTTGCCTATGAACAGTTTGGGCAAATGGCCCTTCTCCTGCCAGGCCTCAGGCTCCCCTCTACGTGGGGCTGGAGGGGGCCTTGGTAAAGGGTCTCTGCGGCCACCCTGGAGCCTGTGAAGCCTGCCTGCCCGGTGACCCTGGGCACTGTCACCTCTCCTGGTTGGGCCTCAGTTCTGGGTGATGAAACTGGCAGAAGCCAGCACAGCCCTGACTCACCCTTCAGCCCTTGCTGCTCTGTGCCTCAGTTTCCCTCTCAGGAGAGTGGATGAGATCACCCCAGCTTCACGGGGCTGCTGAAAAGAGAAGCCAACTCAATAGGGAACACAGCTCCTGCTCTGGGAGCAATTCCAAGGCAGGCACATGGCACCCAGGAGCCCTGAGCTGGGAAGATGCTGATCAGGTGGGGCCCAGCCCCCGCCTCCCTGAGAGCAGCTCGCCCCCAGCCAGAGACTGCGCTAAGTGCTCCACCTGTGTCTTGTTCAATCGTCACAACACCCACTATACAGATAAGAAACTGAGGCCCAGGGGAGGCAGCTGCTCCAAGTCATAGTCTGGTCTCCCTGTCTCCCACCCTCAGCCTCCTGGGGGTCCCTCCCCAACCCTCTGGCAAATTTCTCTCTGAAAACAAAGGGTTAGAACCATGGGGCTCAGGGGTAATGTTTCATGAAATCTTTAATGAAATTGGGGAGAGGGGCACGAACAGAAGGGAGGGGCACTAGGGACAGGCTTGGGGGCAAGGGAGGTGGGCACGGGGCAGGGCAGGGGGCTCTCCTCTTCCCTGCAGCAACCCTCCCCCAATCATCCCACTGATGGGGGAGGGAGGTGGGGAGGTGGAGCCATAAATATGTCCAGAATTTCAAAGAGGTGAGGGGCGAAGAGCTGGCCAGGGCTCTCAGAGAGGGGGCAGGGGCAGGCCCGGGCCACCCTTGTCCGGGGGCCCTGGCTCCTTGGGCGGCCGTGGGGGCCCTGGGGGGTCCCCTGGCTTGCGACCGTGCTTGCGGAAGTAGCGGTAGCGCTGGACGTAGGCCCGCACCAGGTTGCTCACCTTCACCGGGTTGATCTCCCCACTTTTGCTGTGGCAGATCTGGGGGGCCGGGGACAGTTGGAGTCACCACCAGGCTCCCGGGGCCCCATCCACCCGGGACTGTTGGGCGCAGCTTGGGACTGCGGTAGGAGGAGCTTCCCCAATAACCAGGCCAAAGTCCCTCTGTCCCCCTAGATGATGGGTGCCCCAGGGCCAGTGGAACAGGCCCAGATGGCCTTGAGAAAATCCCGTCACCCTCCTCACCTCCCAGACTGACCTCCTCCCCGTCTCCCATCCGTGTCCATCTGTCTGCACACATCTGTCCCTCCAGCTCGTTCTCTCCCCGGCCTGTGTCTGCCCCTCTCTCCGGGTGCCCACCTTGTGGACGGCCTTCCTCAGGATGTCCTTGTACTCCTCCTTGGTGATGTCCTTCTTCTGATAGTACGGCTTGATGGCCAGCTTCACCTCCTCCACCGCCCGCTCCTGCGTGTGCAGCTTCTTCAGATACTGGTGGGGCGGCGACAGCAGGGGAAGACACAGCAAGGGCCAGTGAGTACCTGCGGAACCTCCACCTCCACTCGCCTCTGCTGCCAGCCTAGCCTCTCTGGCCATCCAGCTGCTCTCGGGCTGGAAGTCCTGCTGAGCGTCTGTCCCATGCGCCCTCTGCTGCAGGTGCCCAGGACCAAAGGCCAGGCCTGAGCCTCTGCATGTCACTGAACATCTCCTCTAGGCCAAACCCTGGGTTGCTCCAGGCCTGGCCAGGACTAGAACACGTGTGTCGCCTGCCCTCATAAAGTTCAGTCTGATGAGAAGACAGGCATTGGCCAAGCAATTGCAGCTGGTTTTGAATCAGACTCTACAGGTGGGGCTGTAGAAAACTGCACAGGGCTTTACACCACGGGAGCAGGGAGGACTCAGTTTAGGTTTTTACAATACTGCTCTGGTCACCCAGGGGATGGAGGGGGTGGCTAGGGCTGAGGGGCACTGGGGAGTGGGGGTGGGGACTGACCTCGAGACCATTTGCATCTGCCACTCCCTGTCTCTGACCCCTGGGATGCTCAGCCAAACCTTTTTGTGGCTCATTTTTTGTTTCTTTGTTTTTGAGACAGGGTCTCTCACTGTCATGCAGGCTGTAGTGCAGTGGCACAATCACTGCTCACTGTACCCCTGGACTCCTGGGCTAAAGTGGTCTTCCCACCTCAGCCTCCTGAGTAGCTGGGACTAGATGTGCCACCACCACGCCTGGCTAATTCTTGTACTTTTTGTGGCAACTGGGTCTCACTACGTTGCCCAAGCTGATCTTGAACTCCTGGGCTCAAGCGATTCACCCACCTCGGCCTTGCAAAGTGTTGGAATTACAGGCATGAGCCACCGCGCCCAGCCACCTTTGTGGCTCATTTGTAAAACGGGGACAGCACCTATGGGCAGGACTACAGCGACACACATGGAGGACATGGCACAGGCTGGGTACAGAGCAAAGACTCAATCCAGGGGAGCTGTGCCTGTTCCAAGGGGGATGGCCATGGGATGAAAAGGGGACGGGACAGGGACAGGGCAGACAGCCTCCGAGGCAAGGCTCTTCCCACCTGTGGCCAGCAAGCTAGGGAACCTCCACCTCCACTCGCCTCTGCTGCCAGCCTAGCCTCTCTGGCCGTCCAGCTGCTCTCGGGCTGGAAGTCCTGCTGAGCGTCTGTCCCATGCGCCCTCTAGACTAGAACACGTGTGTTCTAGTGTGTTCTAGCTAGGGGATCCCGCTGCTGGGGACAGCAGCTGCAGCCCTGGCCTCAGGCAGAATCTTTGCAAAAGCAGACAGGAAACCTCTAGCCAGAGAGCCAACACTCATCTCGGATGTGGCAAAGCGGGGCAAAGGGCAGAGCACAGACCAGGGCAGAGAAAGGGCCACTGTAGACCAGGGGGTCCTCACCGTCCAAGTCCAGCAGTGCAAGGCACAAGCTACGGACAAGTGACCGGCTAAGCTGCAGCCCCGCCTCCGCGGCTCACACGGGATGTTTAATGGGGTTTATACAGCTTTATCTGGCATGGTACACAGCTGTGTAAGGGTGGCCAACACCACCATCTGGCTATGGGCTACTGGACTGTAAGAAAACACATCTAGGCTGGGTGCAGTGGCTCATGCCTATAATCCCAGCACTTTGGGAGGCCGAGGTGGGAGAATCGCTTGAGCTCAGGAGTTTGAGACCAGCCTGGGCAACACAGTGAGACCCCAACTCTACAAAAAATTAAGAAATTAGCTGGGCATGGTGGCGCGCGCCTGTAGTCCTAGCTACACAGGATGCTGAGGTAGGAGGATCCCTTGAGCCCAAGAGATCAAGGCTGAGGTTACAATGAGCTATGATTGTGCCGCTGCATGCCAGCCTGGGTGACAGTACGAGACCCTGTCTCAAAAACAAACCAACCAAGGCCGGGCACGGTGGCTCACACCTGTAATCCCAGCACTTTGGGAGGCCGAGGCTGGCAGATCACCTGAGGTCAGGAGTCAAGACCAGCCTGGCCAACGTGGTAAAACTCCATCTCTACTAAAAATAGAAAAATTAGCCGGGTGTGGTGGCGGGTGCCTGTCATCCCAGCTACTCGGGAGGCTGAGGTAGGAGAATCACTTGAACCCTGGAGGCGGAGGCTGCAGTAAGCCAAGATGGCACCATTGCACTCCAGACTGGGTGACAGGGCAAGACTCCATCTCAAAGAAAAACAAAAACAAAAACAAAAACCCACATCTAGACCTGACCAAGAGAGAAACAGCCCCAGAACCCAGGAGTAGAAGCCGGCCAGAGCAGCTGAATAAGAACCTACATTACTGTCTGCCTGGCACCCATTCTCCCTCCCTTCATCTAGAAACAGGTTCTTGAGTTTTCATTCAGAAACCACCCTTCTCCACTCACACAGAGAGGGAGACAGCACGAGCAACAGATAATCAAGGAGTGGGCTGCAGCACGGGGCGTCTCTTCCAGGGTGTGTATATGTGGGGTGTACGCACACAGCCCCACACACGCACAGATGCGATTTTCCTTTGGACATGCCCAACGCATTTCCTGCTCACCCATTCCAGCAAAGTGGAGTTCCTTATGGTTCCATGATTTTGGTCTCTATGGCCCTGTCTGCCTGCCTCGGTCTCCCTTTCTCCTTGGGCCCCTGCGTCTCAGTTCCTGTCCATATTCTCTACAGAACTGCCACCACCGCCCCACCTCTCCCCAGGCCAGCTCACCTTATCTGTGTCCCCACGGCCCTCAGAGCTGCTGCTGCCCTCTCTCTTGTCAGATGTGGCAGCCAGCCCAGTGGGGGTGGGGGGGGTCGAACCGCAGCCCCCCAGAGGGAGGCTGCCAGGAAGCAGGTAGCTGGAGGGTCCAGGGGGCAGACCCAAAGTGGTGGGCACAGGAGCTGGGGTCACCCCCAGACTTGAGGGTGGCTTTCTGTGGCTGAGGATCTGTGGGAAGAGGACGGAGGGGTGATGAGTAAAGGGAGGTGGAGGGGAAGAGGGCACGTGCACCCCACTGTTCCCACGCTGACTTCCCCACAGCTGAGGCAACAGGCTCCTCTTCAGGCCGATACCTTGCCCCAGAGCTGCCGGGCCTGCGGTTCCTCTCCTAACCCGAGGCAATGGACAAAAGAAGGGGCGGCAGGGACTCTCCCCCAGGGGAGCCCACCTGGTTGGTGGCCTGGATCAGCTCCTGGGCCTTCGCTCGGCTCGCCAGGTTGGCTTCTTCCATCTTGAAGAGAAGTGCAGTCACTGCAGGAGGCGGAGAGGTGACAACATGAAGATTGGGGAGGTGACAGGACAGGAGCTGGTGAACCTCACCTGGACACCTGCTGTCATCTCCCGCCCTTGGCCCCAGAACAGCCACAAGGCCTCACACTCAGAACTGGGAAAGGGGGCCTTGGCCAATGAGAGAACAGCCCATACCACGAATGTTCTTGGGACTCCAGGTGTGTGGGTGCGGGGGTGGCCAGGGTCATGCAGTGATGAGACAGTGGCAGGAGTGAGATTCTGCCTCCTGACCCGCTGTGGCCAGTCCCAGCCTCTCTCCCCACCTCTGCAGTCTGGTAGAGGTAACCGCCATCCGTAAGGAATACGGTGCCCTGCTCAAGCCATTCTTTCTGGTCCCTTTCTCCTACTCCCCGTCTAGGGGAATCCCAGAACCCAGCCCACCACTCAAGTCTGTGCTGGCCACCACCTGCTCCAGCCGGCCCCTCTCTCCCAGTACACCGAGGCACCTAGAGCCTCTGGACAGACCCTGGCTGGCCTTCATCCACCCCCACCCTCCCAGTCCATGTCCCTATAAACCTCCCCCTGCCAGGGCACCCCACTGCCTCTAAGTCTGTACCCTCCAGTCCCCATCCTGTATCACCTGCCCCAGCACCCCCCTCCCCCAGGGAACACTCACAGGCCAGGACGCCGCTGGTGGTGCAGTCCACACCAGCCGGCAGATTCCAGGGCATGGGCGGGGGCAGCGTGGGCAGCTGGGAGACACGGGAAGCTGGCCCATCCTCCGCCCCCGAGTCACCGGCTGTGGACCCCGCGCTGGGGGCAGTGCTTGGGGCAGCTGCAGCAGTGCTGGTGGCCGTGGTGGTAGCAGGCTGCTGCTCCTCCTCCTCTTCCTCTTCCTCCTCCTCTTCTTCCTCCTCCTCCTCCTCCTCTGCCCCACCCCGGACCCCAGCCTCCTCAGTGGCCTCCTCAGGCAGGAAGGAGACCTCAGGTGTCTTGCAGCTGCTGTCCACGGTCTGCGAGTCCGGAGTGAGGGCAGGGGGTGGTGGGGCTACCTTGGGGGGCGGGGTGCTAGGAACCTTGGCTGCCCGCTCCTCCCCGGACCACGAAGTCTCCTCCGCCCCCTTGGTGCCTGCCGCCTGGCTGCAGCTATCCGCCTTGGACTTCTTCAGCGACACCTGGCCGCCACTGCCCCCGCTGCCACCTCCGCTGCGGACCTTTTTCCTGGTCTTGGATGGCTTGGTCTTTCCCTTGGTCCCCTTGGCTTTCTTGGCCCCTGCCTTGGCCTTGACCTTGGTCTTTTTGGGCTTGGTGCTGCCCGGAGCTGCTTTGGCCATCTCAGTGGGGGCCCGCTCGTCGGGTTTGAGGAAGGGGGAGCGACTCTCGCGGTCACGGCTGAATTTGACGCCAATGGAGCCCAGGCCGGCTGACGCGGCATCCTTGGCCGGGGTGGTGCTGCTGACACCCTCGCGGATCAGCACCGCCACCTTGGACTGCAGCTTCACTTTCCGGGAAGAACAGGACGACGAGGAGGATGAAGAGCCTGAGCCGCTGCTGACTGGTGGCTTTGGCGGGGGCCCTGAGGAAGGCGCCGACTCCTTGAGGGGCCGGGCCTTCTTGGATGACCTGTCCCTGTCCCTCTCTCTGTCCCTGTCCCGGTCCCGGTCACCCCCGTCCAGCGCCTTCCGACGAGACCCCTTCTCCCGGGAGGAGGAGGAGGACGAGGCGGCCCCCGAGCGGCGCCGATCCTTCTGGCTGCTCTTGCCGCCCCGCTCCTCGCCGCTCAGTCCCTCGGAGTCGTACAGGACCTCCCGCTTAGGTGACGAGGCCGGCGCAGGAGAGGGTCCTCGGGGGTCGGACTTGTCAAGCCGGCCCACCGTGATGGTCCGCTTGATGGCAAAGAGGTCGTGGTCCGTGAGGTCCTGGATGGAGGGTGGCACGGCCCCCCGGCGGCGGCTGTCGCGGTCACCACCCGAGGTGGAGCCGGAGGGCGGCGGGGCGGGCGCCGGGACCTTCTCGCTGCCATCCCCAGACCGCTTCTCACCCCGGGACCGCGACCGCTTCTTCTTCTTCTTGCTGCCGCCACCGTCCCGGTGTTTCCCGCGGTGCCGCTCACGCCTCGAGGACGATGATGAGGAGGTGGCCGGGGGCGGGGAGGCGGAGCGCCGCCGCCGTCGCCGCTTCTCCCGGGACCGCGACCTGCGGCTGCCCCCGCGGCGGCGGTCGGTGCTGCGCGAGCGGCGGCGGGCGGAGCGGGAGCGGGAGCGGGAGCGGCGGCGGGCAGACGACGAAGCGTGGGAGCCGGGCTTGCGGTCTCGCGAGCGGTGCTTCTTGGAGTCCCAGGGGGAGGCCGGGGCGGGCGGCGCGGGCTGGGTACCCGACGAGGACGAGGCGGCCTCCTTGGCCTCGCCGCTGCGCTTGCGTTCCCGCCTGGACTTCTTGCGCGTGGGCGGACCAGCAGCTGCGGCCGGGGCAGGAGTGGGCGCCGGGGAGGGCGAGCGCTGGCGGTAGCGCTCCCGCCGCTGGGTCAGGATCTTGCGGCGCAGGTCCAGGCCGCCCCAGCGCGAGTCGGCGGTGGGCGGCGCGGGAGCCGGCTCCCCCAGGTCCACCTGCAAGGCGCCCTCTCCGTCCGACTCCGCATGCAGGGACAAGAAGTCGTCCCCCTCGGGGGCCCGGGGAGCGGGAGGCTGGGGAAGGGGCTGGGCCGTGGGGGTGGCCGAGGCGGCCGGAGGAGGCCGGGCAGCCCGGCCGCCGGGACGGAAGAGGGACAGCGCCACCCTGGGCTCCTCCTCCGGCTGGACGATCTCGCCTTCCTCGATCTCCGAGTCGCCGGGTGGCAGCAGGGGCGGCGGGAGGGCGGCTCCACCAGCGGTCACCACCTCCACCGAGACCTTGCCTTCCCGACAGGCCTCCGCCTCTGTCCCCACCACGAAGACCCGCCGGCGCGTGGCTCCATCAGCCCGGGTGGAGTCCACCTGGGGCGGCGTTCCAGGGGCCGGAGTCGGCTGTGCGGGCTGCGGGTCCGGGCGGGGGCTCTCGTCACCTGGGAAGTCCTGGCTCAGGCTGTTGTCATCGTAGATGCCCGCCAGGGTCTCCGAGATGCGGCTGATGCTCTGGGACAGGCCTTCCTCCTCCTCCTCGTCTTCCTCTTCCTCTTCTTCTTCCTCTTCCTCCTCCTCCTCTTCCTCCTCAGGTGAGGGGGTCCCGGCTGATGAGCTGGGGTTGGAGCCAGTGGGCTCGAAAGGGTCGTACTTTTGCTCCGGAGCAGGCGGTGGAGAGTAGGCCTCGTCGGTGGGGTGGAAGGGGTCATAGATATCGAACCGGGGGGCAGGCGGGGCTGGGGGTGCAGGGGGCGGTGGGGGTGGGGGAGGGGAAGGGGAGGAAGATGAGGGAGAAGGGGAAGGGGAGGAGGATGCAGAGGAGGGGGCAGGGGGTGGGGCAGGGCCCCCGTCTCCAGTGCCCAAGGTGAGGTGATGGGCACAGGTGGGCCGAGAGGAGTTCGACTGTGGAGAAACTGCAAAGGAACAGGGAGAGAGAGGCAGTCAGGGCCTTTGCCTCCCTCCTGGCGCCTGCTTGCTGGCCCAGCCGTGGAAACTCGCTGGGCCACCAGGTCCTGCCCAGGAAGGCCCAAGTGCTTCACAGGAGCCAGCCGTAGGAAGCTCCCAACAACTGCACACCATGGTTCTTACCAAAGGTCACTAGAGGAAACTGAGGCAGAGGGCTGCAGTATCCTCCCCAAGGGCATACAGAGAGGAGGCAGCAGTCAGGGTGTAAACTCAGTCAATGAGGCCGTGAACCTGCACTCCCATATCCTGAGACAGCACTGGCCTGACCCTGGGCAATGTACCCTGGCCTTGAAACTAGGAACTATCTTGACCAGTGCTGGCCACCCATCCTAGGAGGCGGAGGCTGCAGTGAGCTATGACCACTACACTGCACTCCATCCTGGGCGAAGAAGAAACAGGAAAACAGGCTGCAGGGGGAGAGCTGGGATTCAAACCTAAGTCCCCCTCCAAGACAAAAACAAGCTCCGGCCTGCTGCGCCAGCTGCCTCTCGTGGGAGTTTCTCCCGTTTGGTAGAGGGTGAGATTCCAGTGCAGAGCCAGGAAATGGCAGAGCTGGGGAGCCCAGGAAGGCTGGTCTTCAGCCCAAGATCTCCACTCTGTGCTGAATCCCCACCCAAGGAATTCTATCTGCTCAGGACTCAGAGACACCACTGACCAGTGACGGTGGCAATGACAAAGGTTTGCCTCTTCTCCAAACCAGGCATGGTGCTTCGTATGTCACCTCGTTCACCCCCAAAGAGCGCGCTGCACTGTGCTAAGGACTACAGTCGCGATGCCACAGTCACACGATGGAGACGGCTGACAGAGGGCTTGATCCAGGGGCTGGCCCTCATCAGCCACATGACCACAGGCAAGTGGATCAATGTGTCTCCCTCAGTTTCCTCATCTATAAAATGGGGGTTTGTTCATTCATCCAACACCCTTTATGGCCAGGTGGGGTGGCTCATGCCTGTAATCCCAGCACTTTGGGAGGCCGAGGTGGATGGATCACCTGAGGTTGGGGGTTCAAGACCAGCCTGACCAACATGGAGAAATCCCATCTCTACTAAAAATACCAAATTAGCCGGGTTTGGTGGCACATGCCTGTAATCCCAACTACTCGGGAGGTTGAGGCAGGAGAATCACTTGAACCCGGGAGGCAGGGGTTGCAGTGAGCCGAGATCTGCACTCCAGCCTGGGCAACAAGAGCAAACTTCATCTCAAAAACAACAAAAAAAACATATCAATGAGTGGAGTGTACAGTCCCTCAGCTGCCGAGGGCTTAGGGGAAGATGAAGCAGGGGTGACGATGACAGCATTTACTTCCCAGGATAAGTGGAGGAATAGATGAGCGCGCAGAAAGAGCCAGGCTGCACCTGCTGCCGGGTGAGGACAGTCTGAGCCTCAGCTTTTCCTAGCCTCATTGCTATTCCCAGCACCTTAAGCACAAGATACTCCATAGACTACAGCGCTCTGCAAACACGCGAGATCCACAGCTTTATATAAATTTCTGTATGGGACAGGATTATGGGTGAACTTTCTTTTCTTTTTAAAACTACCTGGAATAAGCAAATAAAACATAACCTCAGAGTCCCCCTGAAAACAACTACTATTAGCTTCCGGATATACCTTTATCACTCTTAAGGCCCAGGGGCCAAATCCAGCATACCACCTGTTTTCCTAAATCAAGTTTTAGGGGAACACTGCCCCACCCATTTGTTTACTTATCCTCTGCAGCTTCTGATTTTTTTTTTTTGAGAGGGAGTCTCGCTCTGTCACCCAGTGCAGTGGCACGATCTCAGCTCACTGCAACCTCCATCTCCTGAGTTCAAGCGATTCTCCTGTCTCAGCCTCCCGAGTAGCTGGGATTAGAGGCATGTGCCACCATGCCCAGCTAATTTTTGTATTTTTAATGGAGACGGGGTTTCACCATGTTCGCCAGGATGGTCTCAATCTCTTGACCTCATGATCTGCCCACACTGGCCTCCCAAAGTGCTGGGATTACAGGCGTGAGCACCGCACCCAGCCCTACAGCTTCTGATTTTAAAGAAGTTGAAACACTTTTGTGGACCCCTAAGAATGTCATGAGTCCTAGGCACCATGTCTCTGTACTTAATGGATAAATCATTTCCAGCTGTTAAAAAAAAAAGGGGGGGGGTGGCAGGCATGGTGGCTCACGCCTGTGATCTCAGCAGTTTGAGAGGCCAAGGCAGGAGGACTGCTTGAGCTCTGGAGTTCAAGATCAGCCTGGGCAACATATCAAGACCTCATCTCTATTAAAAATTAAAAAACATAAATAAATAAAGGCTGGGAGTGGTGGCTCATGCCCGTAATCCCAGAAGTTTGGGAGGTTGAGGCAGGCAGATCACTTCAGGTCAGGAGCTGGAGGCCAGTCTGGCCAACACAGTGAAACCCAATCTCTACTAAAAATACAAAAATTAGCTCAATGTGGTGGCACGCGCCTATAATCCCAGCTACTTGGGAGGCTGAGGCAGGAGAATCATTTGAACCCGGGAGGCAGATGTTGCAGTGAGACTAGATCACACTACTGCACTCTGGCCTAGGTGACAGAGCAAGACTCCATCTCAAAAAAAGAAAAAAGAAAAAAAAAAAAACTAGCCAGGCATGGTGGCATGCACTTGTAGTCCCAGCTACTCCAGAGACTGAGACAACAGGATAACTTGAGCCCGGGAATTTGAGGCTGCAGTGAGCCGTGACTGTGCCACTGCACTCTAGCCTGGGGCACGTAGTGAGACCCTGTCTCAAAAAAAACAAACAAGGTAGCCGGGCACGGTGGCTCATGCCTATAATCCCAGCACTTTGGGAGGCTGAGGCAGGCGGATCACTTGAGGTCAAGAGATCAAGACCATCCTGGCCAGCATGGTGAAACCCCATCTCTACTAAAAATAAGAAAATTAGCTGGGTGTGGTGGCACGCACCTGTAGTCCCAGCTACTCAGGAGGCTGAGGCAGGAGAATCGCTTGTACTCGGGAAGTGGAGGTTGCAGTGAGCCGAGATTATGTCACTGCACTCCAGCCTGGGCGACACAGTGAAACAAGGTAAACATGACCTGGCACAGAGTGGTGTGCCTGTTCTACCACAGAACTGGTGCTCATGGCTCACAGCTGGTGCCCATAGCTGACTGCACCTTCCTCTCCTCTCCCTCCAACCCCTCCTCCAAATACATATGTTCACGTAGAAGGAAGGCCTAAACCCAGGGTTCTCAACAGAGTCCAAGGCTCAGCAGCATGTATTGTTTAAAATGAAAATTCCCAGGTCCCAGCCGGGCGCGGTGGCTCAAGCCTGTAATCCCAGCACTTTGGGAGGCCGAGGCAGGCGGATCACGAGGTCAGGAGATCGAGGCCATCCTGGCTAACACAGTGAAACCCCGTCTCTACTAAAAATACAAAAAATTAGCCGGGCGTGTTGGCAGGCGCCTGTAGTCCCAGCTACTCGGGAGGCTGAGCCAGGAGAACGGCGTGAACCCAGGAGGCGGAGCTTGCAGTGAGCCGAGATCGTGCCACTGCACTCCAGCCTGGGTGACAGAGCAAGACTCCGTCTCAAAAAAAAAAAAAAAAAGAAAATTCCCAGGTTCCACCCCAGACCTGCAGAATCAGAACTCCTGGGAGTGGGCCCAGCAATGTGCATAGTAACAAGTCCTCCTTGCAACTGAGATGTGCGGTCAAGTTTGGTCTAAACTGCTCACAGGGTTACCATTGTGTGTAGGGTTGGAGGAAGAGATTCCTCCTTGGGCAGCGCACATCTCAGAAATCAAAAATTTGGGCTTCAGACTCAGATACACCAGGGCTCAAGGCCCAGGCACCCCATGGAGAATCTGGCTGTGCGCCCCTGGGCAAGTGCCTGCCCTTTTTCAGGCTGTCTGCTTCTCTGAAGATAGAGACTCAAAGAGACCCCCTCCTGGGGAGATGAATGCCCAGTGCAGTGACACTAATACTTAGCATGCCGAAACCAAGTGTCACACACGCTGACTGCTCCCACATAGCCCCAGCACGTCGGTTTTTACTTTATGTACATCTGTATGCACCTACAGCCTTAATCACGTCTAATACGAAGAGAAGGGAAAGATTTTGTCTAAATGACATGATCACCACTACCATCACTACCAAAAACAGCCGATCCCCACACAACTCCAAGGCCACCTGCCCAGCTCCGCCCTGGCCCCACATACCCGTTTTGCCCGTCCTCCAGGCCCTGAGACGGGGCAGCAGGCTGGGCACAGGCAGAGGGATGGGATCTCTGTCCCCGATTCGGACCTCAGCCACCAGCTCCAGCATGTCCTCACTTCTGCAAGGTGGAAGGGGTAGGTGAGCCTCAGGGGTGCTTCTGGCTCTCATGCCAAGGCCTCTCCCACTCCAGCTGCCCAGCTACTCACTCGCCAGGCCGCAGGTCCAGGCGGCTGGGAACCCAGGTATCTGGGGGATCCAGGACACTCACCAGCCCCGCAAGGAAGCTGTCCGCGGCCATGTCCAACACCTGGAAGAGGCCAGAGAGGCTCTACGCTGTCCCTGGTCACATGAAGACTGGCAAATCCTGCTTCCCCACTCCCTAACCTCTCAGGAACCCAGACATTTAAGATCCCCAAGAAAACTGAGGATCTAATTCCTGTAGCCTGACTGCCATCAACACTCAAAGCTCAGGCCCACAGATCAGGCCCCCAGACTCTCCAACATTGCCCCTGGTCAGCATCGCAGAGCCAGGAGTCCAGGTCCCCAAACCCCATTCCCCCAGACTCAGGCCCCTGTCCCTTCCTCCCTGATACCCGTGAGTCAGGCCCCCAGCCCCCTCTTCTTACTCACAGTAGCCGTGTCAGTGCCCCCTGATTCCTGGGAACGGGGCTCTGACCGTGGACTCCGGCAGCGCCGCCATCGAAGGCCATGACACCGAGAGCCATCTGGTGAGAGATTTGCATGGGGGATTGGACACAGAGGACTCGCTGCAGAGACTTGTGGGGTAGAGGAAAGAGGAGCTTGATCTAGTTCCTGACAGCGGAACCAGCCTACCGCCTCCTCTCCAGGCCTCCATGCGCTGCCTCCCAGGAGGACTTCCCAGTACCCACTTCTGAGGCTCCGACGCTAAGACATTCATCCTCCTGTCTGCCCTCAGACACCTCAACCTGGCATTCAGGCCTTGCTGGGATCCAGTCCCCACAGACCTCTCCTGCCTCCCCCCAGCCCACTCACACCCTCCTGCATGCCAGCCCCAAGGAAGCCCAGCCCAGCCCCTCGCCACCGCACCCGTGATGTGGGCCTGCTGTGGCCAATCAGGCTTCCCTCCAATCCTAGATCCTTAGACTCTTCTAGGTCCTTAGAGAGCCGTTCACCTGTGCCCTGACCTGTCTCCCACCATGCTAGCTCAGGTGGGCCTCCTGCCCTCTCCCAGCACTGTGCCTGTCTCCCATCCACTGCACACTAGGCCCTTCCAAGGTAGCCACAGGGTGTCTGCCCCTTTTTGGCTCCCTGTGCCAGCACAAGGGTGGCACCCAGGAGGCTTCAGAAAAGCTTGTATGAATGACATTAGGATAAAGAATGCAGAGAGGGGGCAGGGGCTAAAAGGAACCGGAAGCCGCCATACCTTTATCATTGGGCAGGTCCCCCTGCAGGGAGCTTCCCACAGCCTGCTGGATGGCTCGCTGGGGAAGGGGGGAAGAACCAAGCATCAGAGGACCCAGGCAGATGCTTTGCAACCTCTGCCCCTTGGGAGACAGACATCCCAGACACTGACAGCCAGACTCAAGTGCTTCCTGGGAGCCAAGACTCCAGCGCCCCTGCCTCAGGCGCCGGAGTCAGGCCCCTGGAGTGTGGACGCCCAGCTCCTCCATCCCTCAGTGCCAGGAGCCCAGCAGCCTCACCAGGATAAAGGCAGAAGGAGAAAGCGTGGGGTCTCTGTCTGGCGGACCGTCGCCCCGATCCTCGCCCGACTCCTCCGTCTTCCCTCGAGACTCATCTTCTTCCTCCATGGTCACCTGGGGGTCCAGGGGCGAGAGTTTGGAGTGGAGGTCCCGGGAGAAAGGACGGAAGTAGAGGATAGACATGAAGACCTCAAGGGCCCCACACTGCCTCCCTCAGCATCCCCTCTGGCACCCCTCCTCTCCTCCACCTCATCCCACTCTACCCTGTACTTGGGTGGGCGCTGGGCCCAGCATAGACACTCCAGGGACTAGGAGCAATTTTCTTCCTTTTTTTCTGGGTTTCAGGTGCCTCTTGTGTGAAAGGGAGGCCTCCCTGGCCTCCGCTTTTAATCTCTCACTCCTCAATTCCCGCAGCTTCTCCAACAACCTATCCAAACTTCAAGACCTCATTCCCCGGCCTCCTAGGAGGCCAAGCAAACACCGAGGTTTTCTGTGTGTGCTGCACTGTGATTTCAAAGAGGGTGTTCCACAGTCCTAGAAACCCACCTTTCCCAAGGCCAATGTGCTTGGCAATATTCAACGCCATGCCTCAAACACCACACAGCTTCCTAGAGCATCAACTGTCCTCGATGGTGAGGACCACCCCCAAATTTTATTTATACACCTAAGTTGGAAACTTCATTGATTGATCTGCAAAACCAGTATGCCATTTTTAAAATGAAAACGCTAAACTTCAGAAAGGCATGCTGAAGGAAAACTTCATAGGAAGCATTTAGCTATCGCTGTCTGCACAAAGCCTTTGTAATGTCATGGAAATTCTTTGATATGATTCCCCAGTCAGGGAGTTGAAAGATCATCCATCAAACAGGTGGATGTCTTGATTAGGGCTTCAGAAAAATATGAATATTTCAGCTGTAAGCTTCCCCATGACTATCAAATCTGCTACTCATAAGACAATATCCAATCTCAAAATTCCTAGAAAGCTTCAAATTCCCTAACCCACAACTCAGTATGCTTAATTGTAAATTCACGAAATAGGAGCATCTATCTCAGAGAATGGCTGTGAATATTGAAAGCCTGACTTCTGTCACACATTTAGAGCACCTCAAGTGCTCAATACGGATGAACAGGAATGACACTATTAGCCCTTAAGGCCCAGGTTTCCCCTACATCTGTCTCCTCGCTTCCCCCACAGCATGCCTGCAAAAACAAGACCCTGGTCCTGTTCTAGATCCCATATAGATTTTCAAAGCATGCCAAGCCTCCATATTCAGCCTCCCAGCTCCACCTAATTCCTAACTTCCTAAGACACACCCAACCCTGATAGTGTATTACATCCCAGCCTCTTTCACCAATACTCAATACGCTCAGCCCCAGTTCCTGGCCCTGGAACTGCTCTCCAGCACCTCCCGGGGAAGCACATGCTACCTAGAACAGTGACTGTCACATATCAGAAGCTTAATCAACATCTGCTGACTACAGGCTGAGGGATCCCCAAACCCTCTGCAGTATACAAAGATGCTTGCTTGCTCATTTAGAAAGCACCAGGCTTTGCAGACACACCCTCAGCTACTTAGATCTTCTGAACAGAAGAATGCTCTGCAGATACTGCTAGGTCCTGTCTGGATCAGTGGTTTCCCCAACAAGAGGGTCATATACCAGTTTAGTGCTTCACAAATAGCTTGTTTTAAAAAGTAAATAGAACAAAATAGTTCTTCGCAGCACATCACAAGTAGTAAGTGGAAATGCCAATTCGTGGAAGGTGAGTTAATGTTAATACATTATGTTATATAATGTTAAATACATTATGACTGTCTGTACTAGGTCGCAATGAAAAAATGTATCTTAATGCATATCACGGTCAACATGGCCCAGGTTTCCCCTTGAAAAGCACTGTAATAGTGGGTCTAGATGGCCCTCCAGACTCTTCCAGACTAATGTAGATTAATTCTAACTCTCTCAATAACCCCCAGGGTAATGCAGAATCTTAAAACATTTTTTATTTGAATTACTTTCTGAAGGGCAAGTATATCTAAGCTGGGCAAAATTTCCTCATTCTCTTTCCGTATTATTCGCCACAAGCTGATCTGACCCCAAAGGTATTCGAATTTGCTCCAGGCATAAAAGCTGCATTCCTTCGGTCACATTAAAGCCATCTAGATGGTTCCAGGTCCTTCTAACTGCCCCCAGCCTCCTGTCACCCATTATTAGACACTACCCATACCTTGGAGACCCCAGACCCTCAGTACATCTCAATATTTGGCGCCCTCCCCCGGTGGGCATAACCCAACCCCCTAGGGGGCCCTAAAATACTCCTAGCCCTTGAACACTTCTTCTAGGCCTGATAAATGGCCCCAGACCTATGCAAACCAGTTGCATCCTCAGGCCAGCCCATGTAGACACTTTCCAGCCCTAACAGACATACCCCAGGCGCTCTAGATGGCTCTGAAGATACTCCTCAGGTCTTGCAGACCCTCCTTCACCCCTGGGACATATCTCAAGATCTCAAGATGGCCCCAGAACCCTCTAACCAGACCCTAGCCTCCGGTCAGCCCATAAACACAATCTACAGTGTCTACAGACACGATCCAGGCCAGCTATGTGATGGAGGGCAGGCCTTAGGCTCGGTCTAGGCCCAGGGACGCCCCAAGTCTTCTCGGAGACGCCCCACAGACGCCCCCAGGAACCCACGGATGCGTCCCGGGGCCCTGAGAAGGCCCCCCTCTCGGCGCCAGGTTTCGCCGCAGCTGCCGGGCCCGAGACCGCCCCGAGACGCCCTCCAGGACCGGTGGCTTGTGGGGAGGACCCCGCGACAACTAGAGACCCAACTCCGCCCCGCCCACCCCAATAGGCCCGAGCCCCGCGGCCCGGACCGTCGCCGCCATCTTACCCCGCCGCTCGGGCTGCGGCTCCGGCCCCGGCGCGGGGCGGGGCGGGCTGGGGCGGGGTTCGTGAGCAAAGGAGGAGAGAGGCGGAGCTAAAGCACCGCCGAGCTTGCCGGGATTTCAAGTACCGAGCACGGCGCCGTGAAGGCCGGCGGGAAGGCAACCGGACTCGGTTTCCCAGAAGCCAATTGGACACATGGGGCGGGGTCCGCGCGATGCACGCCGGGAGGCGTAGTCCGCGCACCGTCTCTGTAGCGCGGGGACAGCTAGTGGGGTGAGAGGTGAAGTGGGCGGGGCCGCGGTAGCCTGCGATGACGCCCCACAGTGCCCTGCGCGCGCGCGGAAAGAGTGGCGGAACAGGAGGTGACGTAAGAGGCGCTAGGCAGAACAGATACAAGGGAATTGTAGTCCGGCGGAGTGAGCACGACTTGCTGGATGTTGTCCTGCCCACATTCTGGGGCTCTCAGAATCCAGATCCTCTAGGCCCCCCTAAATTTAGAACCAGACGGAATGCAGTGGCGCACACCGTAGTCCCATTCGGGAGACTGAGGCGGAAGGATCGCTTGAGCCTAGAAGTTGGAAGCCAGCCTAGGCAACATAGGGAGGCCCCGTCTCTAAAAAAATAAAAATAGGCCAGGCGCGGTGGCTCACGTCTGTAATCCCAGCACTTTGGTAGGCCGAGGCAGGCAGATCACCTGATATCAGGAGTTCAAGACCAGCCTGACCAACATGGTGAAACCCAGTCTCTACTAAAAATACAAAAATTAGCCGGGCGTGGTGGCTAACGCCTGCAATCCCAGCTACTCGGGAGGCTGAGGTAGGAGAATCGCTTGAACCCGGGAGGCAGAGGTTGCAGTGGGCCGAGATCGCGCCATTGCACTCCAGCATGGGCTACAAGACGGAAACTCTGTCTCAAAAATAAACAAATAAAAATAAACTTAGAACCTAGAAGCCCGACCCCATAGCCGCCTCATTCACTACAGACAAGTCTGAATTCCGAATCCTCTCACTCAGAGCAGAGTCCAGACTCCTATTTCCCTCCTCCCTCGGACTCAGGAGTCTGATTCTTCCTTCCTCGGATCCAAGAGTCGGTCTCCCAGACTAGTACTGGTCTCAAGCTCTCACATACGAATTCGGGTCCCACCAAGCCAGTGCCCTCGCTCGGACCCAGAATCCTGGGTCCCCAGCCTCTCCAATCCCTGGACTTAAGAGTCCAGGCCCCCGGCTCCCTCCTTTACCGAACCTAGTACTAAGGAACCTGTCTACCTTCCTCCCTGACACCCTCCTCCCCAGGACCCAGGAGTCCACATCTCCAGCCCCATTTTCTCCTAGGGACCCAGGAGTCTGGGCCCTCTGCTTCCTTCTCCTTCCAGACCCAGAAATCCTGGCCCCAGGCTCTTCATGACCCAGGCATCCCGACTTGGGCGAGCTGGCTCATGGATTAGGAATGCAGTGATCTCACGGCCCCTCCCTGCCCCGTTACCCTGCTGTCCCCCTCTAGGGCCCCACTCTCCTCCCAGTCTGTCTTCCGCTTGGCTGGGACAGCGGGAACCGGAAGCCTGGGTCCCTTAGCGGGCGGAGACTCTAGCTTCTAACCCAGACGCCCGTGTCGAAAGCTTGGCTAGGATCCCAGGAGGGAGGTGGAGCTTCTCCTCAAAACCTGCTGCTTCCTCGGAGCGCCCTATATACGGCCGCGCGCGCGAGTCGACGAGCCCCGCCTACCATACTAAGGCCTCGGAGACGATGCCCCAAGCAGCAGTGTCACAGGGGTCCTTATTTGCATAGACCCTCCCCTGAGGAGCTTCCCGCCCCGTCTGCTGAAAGAATAAATTCTTATTAGCATAGCCTCGCCCACAGACCGCCCTCCCGCTGAGAGCGCGTGGCACCGCTCAGGGCAAGCACAGGTCTCTTATTAGCATAGCCCCGCCTCATTCGGAATTCCCCTTCGCAGCGAACGCCGTTCCCTTTCCCTTATTAACATAGCTCCTCCCTTTCTTTGGCCCGTCCCACTCCTTAAGTGTCCGGAGACGCGAGCCCTCCTTGCCAGAGCTCATGATTATGCAGTAGCCTTATTAGCGTAGCCCGCCCCCCCAGGGTCCCGCCCGGCTCCCCCGCAGGCGGTAGCGAAGGCAGCAGCAGCGGTGGCGACATGAGCAGCGGGGCGGCGTCCGGGACAGGGCGGGGGCGGCCCCGGGGCGGGGGACCTGGGCCCGGGGACCCCCCGCCCAGCGAGACACACAAGCTGGTGGTCGTGGGCGGCGGCGGCGTGGGCAAGAGCGCGCTGACCATCCAGTTCATCCAGGTAGTGGGCCCTCACCCGGGAGGGTGTCCCCCGGGACCCAGAACTGAGCCCTTAGGGGGATCCCCGAGGCCCCTTTTCCCCCTTGACCCATCACTGAGACCCTCCTATAAGGCCCTCTAATCTTAAAAGATCCCCACAGATTGCAACCTAAACTCTTGGAGAGCCTCCATCCCCTGCACGGGGGAGCCTTCCTTCTGCACTCGCATCCCGAGACCCACCATTCCCTTTCCCAGTGCCTAAGACCCCGCTTACCTGCTGACCTGGCTTTGAGCACCTCCTGGGAGCATGCTAAATATAAAACACTCACCCCATTCAGACTCTAAGCACTCCCAGGCCCCCCCACCACGCCCTCAGTGCCACCTTCCACCACCCTGAGCCCTATCTCCCCCAAATCCCAGTCCCCAACTTCCCCTCTAAGCCATTGAGAGCCTTCCTGGGAGAATGCCAGTGCCCAGCACCTTTGAGATTCCCCCACGTTCAATTCTTTTTTTTTTTTTTTTTTTTTTTTTTGAGACAGAGTCTCACTCTGTCGCCCAGGCTGGAGTGTGATGGAGTGCAGTGGCATGATCTTGGTTCACTGCAACCTCGGCCTCCTGGATTCAGGCAATTCTCCTGCCTCAGCCTCCCGAGTAGCTGAGACTACAGGCGCGTGCCACCACGCCTGGCTAATTTTTGTTCTTTTTAGTAGAGACGGTGTTTCACCATATTGGACTGGTCTCGAACTCCCGACCTCGTGATCCGCCTGCCTTGGCCTCCCAAAGTGCTGGGATTACAGGCGTGCGCCACTGTGCCCGGCCCCACGTTTGATTCTTAGCCCCTTCCATGACCGCCCCCAGAATCTAGAAATTCTACCCAGACCCTGGCCCTGAGACTCTTCTGGGACTACGCAGTCCTAAGAGAGTCCTGCTCTCCGACCAAGATTTAAAAAGAGATCCTGCCCCTGGGCCATTCCAGAAATCTCCAAGACCCCAAGTCCTGACAATCCCCCCATTCCTGGAGGCCCAAACCTCCACTCTCCCACCCCACCCCCAAGGAAAACCAGCCCCTCCTCCATCCCATGCTTTTTCCACTGCAACTCCCTGAGCCCCTCTCAGAAAACCTGAATAGCTCTCAAATCATCTCCAAGGAAGAAGCCCCCAGATTCTTGGCACCCCCAGAAAGACCTACTCCTTGGGAGATTCTCAGACCCCATAAATGAACTCAATGTTTCTAAGACTGTATATACTATAACCTCCCAAAATCCCTGAGCCACCTCCGGGCTGGCTCCCAGTTCTCAGCCCTGAGCTTCTCACGTTGTACTCTGAGGTCACGCCCCTAACTACCGCCAGAGCCACAATCCCTCCCAGGGCCTGGTCCTTACAGCCTCCCTCCAGGACAAGCCCCTCACCAAGCACCCCTCTAACCGACAGATGCAGCCTTCAGACCCCTAGCCTCCAAATCACCCCCTTTCCTGAAATTCCACCCCAGCCCAGGAAACCTCCTCCCCATTCCTGAGGGAGGTCCTCCCCGCTTCAAAGAAATCCTAGAAAAGTGTCTCGGCCTGAGATGCCACCGCAGAGGCCCTGGGGCCCCAGGACACCCCCCTCACCCCCACCAAGAGACCCCTTCAAGGGCCTGGGAGGGAGCCCTGCTTGTGTAGAGAAAGGTCCCAGCCCTGGGCCCCTTGCACCCAGAGGCAGTCCCAGAGCTGGCCAAAGGCCTGGCTGGCGGCGGGCAGGACCCAGGCAGGAAGGGAGGGGCCGGGGCCCGAGGGTGGGGCAGCCTCTCCGCAGCCAGATTGGAACCGGGACCTTCCCCTGGGAGGAGACGCTGGAGGCCGCCTGAGCAGGAGGAGGAGAAGGGGGAGGAGGAAGAGAGGGAGGAGGCAGAAGAGGAGGGAGAGATATAAACAGGCAGTCTGGACAACAACGCCTCCGATAACTGATACATTCAATATTCAGCGGGGATTTGCTCTGAATCTCGCCGGTGCTGGATGGAGTGTAGTGCTGTTCTTAGCCTCCTTTTTCAAATGAGGAAACTGAGGCTCAGAGAGGGGAAGTGATTTGTTCAGTGTCACGCAGCTAGGATGTAATCACAATGTGGGACATGTACCTTATACCAGAAAAAGAGGACCAGGAGTGACTCAGAGAGAAAAAGACTGGTAGGAGGAGTGGGGGGCAGGGAAAGGGGGGCAGGGGAGCAGCTACCTAAAGAGAAGGTGACAGAGACCCAGAGAGAGAATAATAGAGACTCAGAGAGACAGAGGGGACAGAGACCCAGAGAAAAGGGGGCAGAGACCCAGCAACGGGGACAGACATTTAGAGAGAGAGAGAAGGACAGGGCGGGGCGCAGTGGCTCACACCTGTAATCCCAGCACTTTGGGAGTCCCAGGCAGGCGGATCACCTGAGGTCAGGAGTTTGAGACCAGCCTGACCAACGCAGCCTGACCAACACATCTCTACTAAAAAAAAAACAAAATTAGCCAGGTGTGGTGGTGCATGCCTGTAATCCCAGCTACTCGGGAGGCTGAGGTAGGAGAATCTCTTGAACCCAGGAGGCAGAGGTTGCAGTGAGCCGAGATCTTGCCATTGCACTCCAGCCTGTGCAACAAGAGCGAAACTCTGTCTCAAAAAAAAAAAAAGATTCAGAGAGACAGAGGGGACAGAGACCCAGAGAAAAGGGGGCAGAGACCCAGCAACGGGGACAGACATTTAGAGAGAGAGGGACAGAGACTGAGAGAGGCAACCCAAGGGCAGGGCTTCGTCCTGTCTGCCGGGGCACTGCAGTAACTATCCTCTCCCCACCCCGCCAGTCCTACTTCGTGTCTGACTACGACCCCACTATTGAGGACTCCTACACGAAGATCTGCAGTGTGGATGGCATCCCGGCCCGGCTGGACAGTGAGGGCAGCAAGGATGGATGATGGATGGGGGTGGTGTCAGTGGGGGCTGAGGGCTCTTGGGGGTGACTAGGGGGAGCCTGGTCCCCACGATGGCCCCTCTCCCTGTCTCTGCAGTCCTGGACACCGCAGGCCAGGAAGAGTTCGGGGCCATGAGAGAGCAGTACATGCGTGCCGGCCACGGCTTCCTGCTGGTGTTCGCCATTAACGACCGGCAGAGGTGACAGGGGTTGCTGGTGGCGGAGCAGTGGGTGGGTGTGCGGAGGACCTGGGCTCCGCAGCTGGCTGGACCTCATGCCTCTGGCTTCACTCGCAGTTTCAACGAGGTGGGCAAGCTCTTCACGCAGATTCTCCGGGTCAAGGACCGCGACGACTTCCCCGTTGTGTTGGTCGGGAACAAGGCAGATCTGGAGGCACAGCGCCAGGTTCGGTACACCCCTCTTTCTGGGGACCCCATCTCAGTCTGGGAGGCTCCTTCCAGCACACCTGTCCCCCATCAGCATCCTCCTCTGTTCGTGCAGTCCTGCAACTGCCACTGTCACACAGCTCACTTAGATGGGTTACCCCCAAACCGGACCTTCGGGGTCCCCAGCATCACCGAGCAGAGGACCTAGCACGCAAGTGTCCTCAGGAGAGACTGCTGGATGGAACAAAGGACATTCACCCCCCGTCCACCAGCTCTCTTTGCCCCTTCCTCGCGTTCCTCCCTTCCAGCCAACCTCCCACCAGCCCCAGCACCTCCCCTGCTAATGGCCAGCCCTCTCCATGGCTCCCCAGTTCCTCCCCAGGTGCCAGATGCCCCGCACAGTTGTGCCCCTCCTTTCCCTCCTCCCATCACTTCCCCCACGACAATGATTTCCACACAGAACTCAACCATTTGGCAAAGGCTTTGGGGATTTCCAGGCTTTGGGGCTCCGCTGGCCTCTGCCGGGAACACCCTGACTTCCCTGCCTGCGCACTCCTGGTTATCTAAGGCACAGCAGGGCAAGTGTCCCCGAAGCCCGCCCCCATCCCTTACTTAGAGGACACCAAGCCCCTGCAGCATCTCCCTCCATAATCTCTCAGGAGCTCTTCCTCTTTGAGTTCTCACGGTGGGTCACCTCTCCTAGAGTATCCAGCCTGCCTGTCTCTCTGGCTGCGGTCACCCTGAGTGCAGGGACTTGACTCCCCCGTGTCCCCCGTACCCCCAGGTCCCCCGATCAGAAGCCTCTGCCTTTGGCGCCTCCCACCACGTGGCCTACTTTGAGGCCTCGGCCAAACTTCGTCTCAACGTGGATGAGGCTTTTGAGCAGCTGGTGCGGGCCGTCCGGTGAGCCGAGTCCCCTTCCCGTCATCCTTGTCCTCAGCCCTTCCACTCCAAACTCACTGGCCTTTTCCCACAGGAAATACCAGGAACAAGAGCTCCCACCGAGCCCTCCCAGTGCCCCCAGGAAGAAGGGCGGGGGCTGCCCCTGCGTCCTCCTGTAGCCCAGGCAAGAGAGAAGCAACCAGCACAAGCTCTCGGGACTAGCTGCCTTCGCACCTTGCTGTGTGACCTGAGGCCCTCACTGAGCCTCAGTTTCCTCATCTGGATCTCCCAGGACACATCACATACCCACCCTTACTTCCTGGCCTCTTCTGGGCTACTGCCACTGTGTGCCTTCTGCCAACGCCTCCTGTCTCCACCTAAGCCTGGTGGGGGTGAGGGGCTCCGGGTCACTGCTGTATATAACTCCCCTCCCCCAGAAAAATAAACATCACTGCCAACATCAGGAGGTGCTTTCTAAAAAGGTAATGAGGGTTGGGCACTGTGGCTCACTCCTGTAATCGCAGCACTTTGGGAGGCCAATGCGGGAGGATCGCTTGAGTCCAGGAGTTTTTGACCAGCCTGGGCAGCATAGCGAGACCCCCATCTCTTAAAAAGAAAGGGTGGGGGAATGAACTCTGGGAAGGTGAATGGATTCAGGGCACAGATATTCTAAAGCCTAGAACCCTCGCATCTAGAACTTATTGCTTGGGGAGGAGCAGAATAATTTTAAAAAGCAGAACCAAGTGCCTGGACTCCCACTTTCCCTTCAACAGGGCGACTCTACCCTTTTCTGGTTTTTTGTTTTGTTTAGTTTAGTTTTGTTTTTTGAGATGGAGTCTCACTCTGTGGCCAGGCTAGAGTGCAGTGGTGTGATCTCAGCTCACTGCAAGCTCCGCCTCCCGGGTTCACACCACTCTCCTGCCTCAGCCTCCTGAGTAGCTGGGACTACAAGCACATGCCACCGCACTCAGCTAATTTTTTTTTGTATTTTTAGTAGAGGCGGGGTTTTACCATGTTAGCCAGGATGGTCTCAATCTCTTGACCTTATGGGTATTTTCTTGGGATAAACTTTGAACATCTGATGAAGGAATTTTTTTTTCCTAGAAAGTTACAGAATGCGCTCTTCAATATGGTAGGCAGAAACTACATGTGGCTATTTAAATTAAAATTAAATAAAATTTGGCTGGATGCAGTGGGTTATGCCTGTAATCCCAGCATTTTGGGAGGCCGAGGGGGGCGGATTGCTTGATCTTGGGAGTTCGAGACCAGCCTGGGCAATAAAGTGAGACCCCCCCCCCCATCTCTACCAAAAATACAAAAATTAGCTGGGCGTGGTGGCACATGACTGTAGTCCCAGCTACTCAGGAGGCTAAGGTAGGAGGATCGCTTGAGCCTGGGAGACAGAAATTGCCGCGAGCCAAGATGACGCCACTGCGCTCCAGCCTGGGCGACAGCAAGACAGTCTCAAAAAATAAAAATAAAAAAATAAAGGCCGGGCGCGGTGGCTCACGCCTGTAATCCCAGCACTTTGGGAGGCTGAGGCGGGCAGATCACCTGAGGTCGGGAGTTCGAGACCAACCTGACCAATATGGTGAAACCCTGTCTCTACTAAAAATACAAAAACTAGCCGGGCATGGTGGTGGGCACCTGTAATCCCAGCTACTTGGGAGACTGAGACATGAGAATAGCTTGAACCCGGGAGATGAGGGAGGTGAAGGTTGCAGTGAGCCGAGATCGTGCCATTGCACTCTAGCCTGTGCAACAGAGCAAGACTCTGTCTCGAATACAACAACAAAGTAAAAAATATTTTAATAAAACTTAGTTCCTCAGTCAAATCAACATTTCAAGACCTCAGTTGTCACATGTGGCTAGTGGCTTTTTTTTTTTTTTTTGAGACAGAGTCTCGCTGTGTCACCCAGGCTGGAGTGCAGTGGCAGGATCTCCACTTGCTGCAACCTCTGTTTCCTGGGCTCAAGCGATTCTCCTGCCTCGGCCTCCTGAGTACCTGGGACTACAAGTGCATGCCACCATGCCCGGCTAATTTTTGTATTTTTGGTAGAGATGGGGTTTCGCCACATTGGCCAGACTGGTCTGGAACTCCTGGCCTCAAGTAATCTGCCCGCCTCGGCCTCCCAAAGGGCTGGGATTACAGGCGTGAGCCACCGCGCCCGGCCTCTAGTGGCTATCTTAATAGATAGGGCAAATAGACAACATTCCTATCATTGCTGAGTGGGCTATTGGATAGTGTTTTCGAGAACGTTCCAATAGAACGTTCTAGGACACTGGAGACAGGCAGCAACTCAGCTGGGTGTGGTAGCTCACCCTTGTAAGCCCAGTACTTTGGGAGACTGAAATGGGTGGATCCCTTGAGGCCAGGAGTTTGAGACCAGCCTGGGCAAGAGCTAGACCCTGTCTACAAAAATAAAAAGAGACAGCAACTGCTACAAACCCTGCCTGTCTCACTCTCACCTTCAATGTATATCGAGAAGGGACAGGTGGGTGGAATGGCATCCAAGCAGCTGTCTGGCAAGTCCTCAGTTCCAGAAAGTTCCCAGTGGCACTGACATCTGAATCTAAACACTAAATCCAATTTGGGGTCAGTGTGGACATCCCCCATCCAACCCCCTATTCTGTCCTGGGAGAAGCAGAAGTGTCGGGTGTCTTAAGGCCACAGTGGGTAAGTGGATGACACACTTCAGTCTGGAAGACCAAAGCCCATCTGTGTCCTAGGAACACTTCATTTTTTTACATTTTATTTATTTATTTGAGACAGGGTGTCTCTCTGTTGCCCAGGCTGGAGTGCAGTCACATGATCACAACTCTGCAGCCTCAACCTCCTGGGCTCAAGCAATCCTCCTGCCTCAGCCTCCCAAGTAGCTGGGACTATGAGCGCGCACTTGGCTAATTTTTTTTTTTTTTTTTTTTTGAGACAGAGTCTCGCTGTCGCCCAGGCTGGAGTGCAGTGGCGCGATCTCGGCTCACTGCAGGCTCCGCCCCCCGGGGTTCACGCCATTCTCCTGCCTCAGCCCCCCGAGTAGCTGGGACTACAGGCGCCCGCAACTACGCCCGGCTAATTTTTTTGTATATTTAGTAGAGACGGGGTTTCACCGTGGTCTCGATCTCCTGACCTCGTGATCTGCCCACCTCGGCCTCCCAAAGTGCTGGGATTACAAGTGTGAGCCACCGCGCCCGGCCTAATTTTTCATTTTGTTGTAGAGATGGGGTGTCGCTATGTTGCCCAGGCTGGTCTTGAACTCCTCCCTTTAAGCAATCCTCCTGCCTCGGCCTCCCAAAGCTCTGGGATTACAGGCATGAGCCACCATGTCCAGCCTGGGGACACTTAGGATTCTCCCACATCCAACCTAAGCTCTGGTGGGGGGAGGGGCAGTCCTACCCACTATTTGCTACCCTGGAAGGCTGAAGCCAACTGGAGACCACCGTCCACCCACCTCCCAAGCCTGTGTGACCCGCCATCTTTAAAGCCCCAAATCTACCCAACACACCAGGCTAAAAACCTCAACCGGCCGGGCGCGGTGGCTCATGCCTGTAATCCCAGCACTTTGGGAGGCTGAGACGGGCGGATCACAAGGTGGGGAGATCGAGACCATCCTGGCTAACACAGTGAAACCCCGTCTCTACTAAAAACACAAAAAATTAGCCGGGTGTGGTGGCGGGCGCCTGTAATCCCAGCTACTTGGGAGGCTGAGGCAGGAGAATCGCTTGAACCCAGGAGGCAGAGGTTGCCGTGAGCCAAGATCGTGCCATTGCACTCCAGCCTGGGCAACAAGAGTGACACTCCGTCTCAAAAAAAAAAAAAAAAACAACAACAACCAAAAAAAAACTGATTAGCTAAATATCCTTTTCCGGGTTCTATTATCACAGAATCTTTGGCCTGTTCTCAACCTTCTGCCCTGGGAAAAAGTACGGCTCAGATGTACTGTGTCACATGTTGGCTCTCTTCCCTGCTAGGAACTCTGCACACCAAGGGTCCACCCCTGCTGGATGGGGAGTGGTGGGGCAAGAGGGTGGGCAATGTTTCTATCAGTTTCCAAACAAGCTCTGACACTTCCACCTAAGCCCCAGCTGCAGGTACTGAGCCCCCAACAGGGAGGAGTCCTGTGCCAACATCTCTCTTCCCAGATCTCAACATCCACATGCCCCCTGCAGATCGGAGTCTTTCCTGCACTGCCCAATGGAGCCAACTTCTTGGCTGGGGCACCCTGCTTCTAGCAGGACCAAGATGCACTTTGAGAAGGTGATTAAAGTTACTGCTTGCCCCCAAATGCTCAAGACAACTGGCAGACCATTTTTGGAAGGTTTACAGCCACCAGTGTCCCAAAGATCAATAGACAACAGTGAAAGGGCTGGCATCTCCCTAGGCACTGTTAGTGCCAGAAATTATGTATTCGGTTCCTCCCCTCCCCTGAGCTCTGGCAGGCCCTAGCAACGATTCTAAAGCTTTCCAGGTTTTGATGTCCCCATCTTTTTTTTTTTTTTTTTTCTGAGACGGAGTCTCACTCTGCCGCTCAGGCTAGAGTGAGTGGCATGATCTTGGCTCACTGCAACTTCCATCTCCCAGGCTCAAGCAATTCTTCTGCCTTAGCCTCCCAAGTAGCTGGGATTACAGGCACCTGCAAGCACGCCCGACTCAATTTTTTTTTTTTTTGAGACAGAGTTTCACTCTTGTTGCCCAGGCTGCAGTGCAATGGCGCGACCTCGGCTCACCACAACCTCCGCCTCCCAGGTTCAAGCGATTCTCCTGCCTCAGCCTCTTGAGTAGCTGGGATTACAGGCATGCACCACCACCCCTGATCTTGTATTTTCAGTAGAGACGGGGTTTCTCCATGTTGGTCAGGCTGGTCTTGAACTTCCGACCTCAGGTGATCCTCCCACCTTGGCCTCCCAATTTGCTGGGATTACAAGCGTGAGCCACTGCGCCCGGCCATACCTGACAAATTTTTGTATTTTTAGTAGAGGCAGGGTTTCACCATGCTGGCCAGGCTGGTCTCAAAATCCTGACCTCAGGTGATCCACCCACCTTGGCCTCCCAAAGTGCTGGGATTACAGGTGTGAGCCACCATGCCAGGCCAATGTCCCCATCTTTATCTTTCTCTGTGTCTCTTCTTTTTCTGTCATGTTATGGACCTCTGTTCAGCTTCTCTAGATCTCCTGCTACAGGTCACAGGAGCTGCAGGCCAGGTGCTCCAAACTGGTTGTCTTCCTTCATTTTGACAAAAGCCCATTTAATGGATGGCAAAGGTGAAGATGGGGTCTGTTACCCAACCTGCCTGGTTAGTGCTGCAGCTGGGATTCTAATTTGGGCAGCTGGATACCAAAGGCCAACCACAAGGTGATTCTGTCCCTAAAGGGATGATTCCTGACCTCACTGTCCACGCTCACAACACTCCACTCCCGGCCAAGTACGGTGGCTCATACCTCTAATCAATCCCAGCACTTTGGGAGGCCAGGGTGGGTGGAGCACCTGAGATCAGGAGTTAGAGACCATCCTGGCCAACATGGTGAAACCCCGTCTCTACTAAAAACACAAAAATTAATTGGACGTGGTGGCACGTGCCTGTAGTTCCAGCTACTCAGGAAGCGGAGGCAGAAGAATGGCTTGAACCCGGGAGGGGGAGGTTGCAGTGAGCAGAGATCGTGTCACTGCACCCGCTTGGGTAACAAAGCGAGGCTCTGTCTCAAAAAGAAAAAAAGGAAAAAAAAGAAAAAGAATACTCCACCCATTTTCCATCCTGGAACTCTGACCTGGGACAATGCCAATCCTTTGGCCTCAATTTTAGCTTTTTTTTTGTAGACATGAAGATCTCCCCATGTTGCCCAGGCTAGACTCAAGCAATCCTCCTGCCTTGGCCTCCCGGAGTGCTGGGATTATAGGCATGAGCCACTGT
Organism: Nomascus leucogenys; assembly: GCF_006542625.1. NCBI lineage: Eukaryota > Metazoa > Chordata > Mammalia > Primates > Hylobatidae > Nomascus > Nomascus leucogenys. The sequence continues at coordinate 63,842,792 of NC_044390.1, read as the reverse complement.
CACCTGGCATTTGGCCTCAGTTTCACAGCCTAGTCCAGGACCTGGAGTGTATGGCTTTCCATCAAAGGCTGCACTCCCACATGCTACAGGCCACAGTTCAAGCACAATAATAGTTTGTACTCAGCCCTCTTAACTCAATGATTCTAGAAAGTTCATGATCCTTTTTTAAATTTTTTGAGATGGAGTCACTCTGTTGCCCAGCCTGGAGTGCAGTGGCGCAATCTAGGCTCACTGCAACCTCAGCCTCCTGGGTTCAAGCGAATCTCCTGCCTCAGCCTCCTGAATAGCAGGCGCAAGCCACTATGCCTGGCTAATTTCTGTAATTTTAAGAGAGATAGGGTTGGCCAGGCGCAGTGGCTCATGTCTGTAATCCCAGCACTTTGGGAGGCCGAGATGGGCAGATCATGAGGTCAGGAGTTCGAGACCAGCCTGATCAACATGGTGAAACCCTGTCTCTACTAAAAATACAAAAATTAGCCGGGAGTGGTGGCATGCACCTGTTATCCCAGCTACTCAGGAGGTAGAGGCAGGAGATCGCTTGAACTTGGGAGGCGGAGGTTGCAGTGAGTCAAGATAGCGCCACTGTACTCCAGCCTGGGAGACAGAGAGAGACTCCGTCTCAAAAAAAAAAAAAAAAAAAAAAAAGAGAGAGAGGGTTTTTGCCATGCTGGCCAGGCTGGTCTCAAACTCTTGACCTCAGGTGATCTGCTCATCTCCACCTCCCAAAGTGCTGGGATTACAACCGTGAGCCACCACGGCTGGCCTCATGGTCTATTGTTGACTCGCCCATTATGGTTCTCAAATGCTACTATCCATCCTCTAGTTTGAAACCAGGCTCCAGGCGCGATGGCTCTTGCCTGTAATCCCAGCACTTTGGGAGGCCGAGGCAGGCGGATCACGAGGTCAGGAGATCAAGACCATCCTGGCTAACACAGTGAAACCCCGTCTCTACTAAAAATACAAAAAAAAATTAGCCAGGCATGGTGGTGGGCACATGTAGTCCCAGCTGCTTGGGAGGCTGAGGCAGGAGAATGGCAAGAACCCAGGAGGCGGAGCTTGCAGTGAGCCAAGATCGTGCCACTGCACTCCAGCCTGGGTGACAGATCGCCATTCCGTCAAAAAAAAAAAAAAAAATCTGTAACATGACGGTCTAGAGTCTAGATTTGTCCAACCCACCTTATTTTGTTGTTGTTCTGTTTTGTTTTAGGCTTTTAGCAGCCTGAAGCCATGGTTTTTGGTTTCTGTCTCTAGTAATAAACAAAAAAGAAGGACGAGGAAGGGGCTTTACTGGTACAACAGAAACTAAGAACCCATGACTGTATTCTCTCCTTGGACACCCCTGGAACAATACTCAAGGTTCTAGAACGATGAGGGTTCTTCCTCAATCTCACCTGAAAGGGCATCTGGAATGCTGATGTTCCACCCTCAAATCTCACACTGGGTCCCTACCCACGGACTAAGCCAGGGTTCTGGAACACCAGTGGTCCATCTATCCAGGCTCTAGAATGACAACAGCCTGTTCACTGCTTCATAGGCTGGGTTCTAAAATATTGCCAGTTGACCTCCACTTTTTTTTTTTTTGAGATGGAGTCTCACTCTGTCATCCAGGCTGGAGTGGTGCAATGGCGCGATCTCAACTCACTGCAACCTCCGTCCCCCGGGTTCAAGCGATTCTCCTGCCTCAGCCTCAGCCTCCCATGTAGCTGGGATTATAGGCGCATGCCACCACGCCCGGCTGATTTTTGTATTTTTAGTAGAGATGGGGTTTCATCATGTTGGCCAGGCTGGTCTCAAACTCCTGACCTCAAGTGATCCACCCACCCCGGCCTCCCACAGTGCTGGGATTATAGCCGTGAGCCACCGTGCCCAGCCAACCTGCACATTTTTAACATTCTTGTTCTAGAACACGGTTCTTCAAACTTGAATGTGCTTGAGAATCCTCTCGGCATTTTACTAAAAAGTGGGCTCTGATCAAGTAGACCAGAGCAACAGCCTGAGATTCTACATCTTTTCCTTTAAGGGTGGGAGGAGGGGAAACAGCCCTATTCGACCTGCCCTCTCCTCGTCTGCTGCCTGTGCCGATTCTACATTTCTACAAGCTCTTGGGGAACTCCGAGAGTGCTGTACCATGGACCACTCACTTGGATTCAAGAATACAGGACTTGAGGCCGGGCTCAGTGGCTCACACCTGTAATCTCTTTGGAAGGCTGAGGCTGGCGGATCACTTGAGGTCAGGAGTTCGAGACCAGCCTGGCCAACATTGTGAAACCTGGTTTCTACTAAAAATACAAAAATTTGCTGGATGTAGTGGTAGGCCCCTGTAATCCCAGCTACTTCGGAGGCTGAGGCAGGAGAATCACTTGAACCGGGGAGGTTGAGGTTGCATGAGCCAAGATCGAACCACTGCACTCCAGGCTGGGCGATAGAGCAAGACTCTGTCTCAAAAAAAAAACAAAAAAAAAACTACAGGATTTGAGCTGGGTGTAGTGGCATGCACCTGTAATGCCAACTACTTGAGACTGGGACAGGGGGATCCTTTAAGCCGCCCAGAAGTTCAAGGCCAGCCTGGGTAACATAAGGAACACAGGGCCAGGCACAGTGGCACTTGCCTGTAATCCCGTCACTTTGGGAGGCTGAGGCAGGAGGATCGCTTGAGCCAGGGAGTTGGAGGCTGCAGTGAGTTATGATCATGCCACTGAACTCCAGCCTAGGTGACAGAGCGAGACCCTGTCTTTAGCTAAAAAACAAAAGAAACCCCCCAATTATAAATATTTGTTGTCTGAAGTCGTTAAATTTCAGGGTGGGATACTCTGTTGTGCGGGGACACAGAACATATGCCAGCCTCAGGCCCCCCACTGCCCAGGGCTCTGGGAAAGTCCCATTCCAGACCCTCTGCCCCTGCCACCACTGCCACCCACCCCAACGCCGCATGACAGAGGCACTCCAGCCTGCCGGTAAAGTGTTTGCCGTTGGGTTTTCGTTTGGCTGGTTGTGTGTACACAGTGTATACAAGTTGAGTTGTACAGAAGCCCAAGAAAGAGCAAGAGACAAAGGGTGGTGGGAGCAGGGGGCGGGGTGGGGCGGGGGCGAGAACGGGGAGGAGGGGAAAGGAGACTGATAAAAAATAGAACCACGTCCAGACAACAATGGGGGGTGGGCAGCGGGTGGGGGCCAGACACAGACAAATCGCCGTAGAAAAGGAGTGGGAGGGGCAGAGAGAGGGGACCCTTCTGCCCCCTCCACCTCCCCAAGCCCCTGCCCCAGGTATGTACAATAAATAAGATTAAAAATAATTAACAAGATGTGTTTTCCCCTCCCACCCGACGCCAAATGCCCTGGGGAGGGAATGGCCTTTAGCAAAGATCTTGGCCTGCAGGGGGGACTTGGGGGGAAGGGGTCCCCCAGCTCTCTGAAGCCACCCCACCCCCCCAGCCATACATAGACTTTTCCTATACATTATGTACAAGGTGGAGGGGGTGGGGGCTGTGGCTGTGGAGGGGGGGTCAGGGCAAGGGGAGAGGGAAACCGTTACTAAATAGACATTTATACATATATATAAATAATTTCTCTGTACACCGAACAGTGGGAGGAATGGGGAGGGAGTAGAGGGGGCTCGGGAAGGGGGGGAGTCGGACTTTGAACCCTGCCCTGGAGGGGGCAGCATAGACACACCCTGACCCATGACCCCCTTTCCCCGGCGATGGAGCCCAGGTGTTAGCCCCTGAGGACACGGTTCTGTCCCAATTCTCGGTTCATGGAGGAGGCGCCCCCCTCACAAGCTGGGGCGGGGTCACCCGCAGCGGCTGTGGGCCTGTGCTTGGGCCAGCAGGTCACTGAAGGAGTCAAAGAGCTGTTCCAGCCATGGCTGGTTCCGCATGCACTGCTGGACCACCTCCTCCTGGCCCAGGTCCTCGGCGCCGCCCTCGATGGCCAGGGTCTGCAGGGGTCAAACATGGCACTGGGGAGGGTGGCACACCAGCCTCTGGGGAGGGAAGGGGCTGGGGCCTGGGGCCTGGGGTGTCAGATGTCAGTGTCCCAGGGAGACCAGGGCTGGGGGCTGCATTCTTAATGCAGGTCCAAGACAGAAGGACCTGAACTCTTGGGTCTGAGGCAGGACAGGGCTGGGCTTGGACCCTCGGATCCCAAGAGGAGGTCAGAAAGGTTGGAATCCCAGGGTGATGGGTGCTGTGGGTGGGGCTCACCTGGTCCCGGCAGCGCAGGAAGGTGTGGTATTTATAGTGGTGGAGCGAATGGTAGAGCGTATAGTATCCCGACTTTTCCAGTTCGACCTTGAACTCCTGGGTAGGAATGGAGATGCCTCAGCCCCTCCGGCCCGTTGCTTGGCAGCCCCTCTCCTCCCTCCCCACATACCGCCAGCACTCCCCACTCCCAGCCCCGGCCCCAGCGCCCACCTGGGCTCTGACCACACTCCTCTTGAGCTTGCTGAGCGTCTTGCGGTTGTAGGGTTCCCCAGCGGGCCGCAGCCGCACAGCCCCCTCTTCCGGAGAGCCCTCCCCACTCTGCTCCACTTGCAGCTGTGGGAACGTGTGCAAGGCATCCTGCGGGAAGCCGATGGGTCAGCTGGATGCCATCCTGGACCCACACACCCCAAACCCAACAGCCAGGTCTCAGATCCGTGCCTCAGTTTCCCCCAGGCTGCAGATCAGGAAAGACGATTGGAGTCTCCTCAAAGGACAGAGGAGGCTGGGCCTGACCAGTGATGCTTCCATTGTGCTTTCTGGCCTGGCTCAGATTCTCAATGTCACCCAAAATTCTACCCCAGAATTCTCAGCCCCATCCTAACCACCTATCCCAGAATTCTCAGCACCATCCTAACCACCTATCCCAGAATTCTCGGCCCATCCTAACCACCAACCCCAGAATTCTCAGTCTCATCCTAACCACCTACCCCAGAATTCTCAGTACCATCCTAACCATCCCCCCCAGAATTCCCAGCCCCATCCTAACCAGCTACCCCAGAATTCTCAGCCCCATCCTAACCACCTACCCCAGAATTCTCAGCCCCATCTTAACCATCTATCCCAGAATTCTCGGCCCCATCCTAACCATCTATCCCAGAATTCTCAGCCCTATTCTAACCATCCCATCTACCCCAGAATTCTTTTTTTTTTTGAGACAGAGTCTCGCTCTGTCGCCCAGGCTGGAGTGCAGTGGCACGACCTTGGCTCACTGCAAGCTCCGCCTCCCGGGTTCACACCATTATTCTGCCTCAGCCTCCTGAGTAGCTGGGACTACAGGCACCCACCACCACACCCGGCTAATTTTTTGTGTATTTTTAGTAGAGACGGGGTTTCACCGTGTTAGCCAGGATGGGTTGTTGTTGATCTCCTGACCTCGTGATCCACCTCCCTTAGCCTCCCAAAGTGCTGAGATTACCAACGTGAGCCACCGCGCCCAGCCATCTACCCCAGAATTCTAACTCCCGACTAATAACACATACTTCTCAGACCTACTCTAATATCCTACACCGGGATTATCTACCCTAGTGTAACATCTCACCCACAATCCTCAGTGCCAGCCTAACAATCCGTCTCAGAATTTGTAGACTAGATTCATATCCTCCAGAGTTTTTATAACCTAATGCTACCCAGAATTTTCCAACCTACCCAGCACTCTACCCCCAAATTTTCAGATTCAGCATAACATTCCAGCTTAGATTTCTCCGCACCAGTCTAAGAATCCATTCCAGAATTCTCAGTCATCCCAACGTCCCACCCATCATTCTGAGAAAACTACTATCTCACTCAAAATTCTCAGAGTCATATTAATACTTCCCCACATATATATATATATATATATATATATTATTTTATTTTTTTTTTTTTTTTTTTTTTTTTTTTTTTTTGAGACAGTCTCGCTCTGTCGCCCAGGCTGGAGTGCAGTGGCACGATCTCGGCTCACTGCAAGCTCCGCCTCCCGGGTTCACGCCATTCTCCTGCCTCAGCCTCCCGAGTTGCTGGGACTACAGGCACCCGCCACCACGCCCGGCTAATTTCTTTTTTGTATTTTTAGTAGAGACGGGGTTTCACCATGTTAGCCAGGATGGTTTGGATCTCCTGACCTCGTGATCCATCCGTCTTAGCCTCCCAAAGTGCTGGGATTACAGGCGTGAGCCACTGCGCCCGGCCTATTTTCTTTCTTTTTTGGAGACAGTCTTGCTCTGTCGCCCAGGCTGGAGTGCAATGGTGCCATCTTGGCTCACTGCAAGCTCCACTTCCTGGGTTCAACTGATTCTCCTGCCTCAGCCTCCCGGGAAGGTAAGACTACAGGTGCCCACCACCACGCCCAGCTAATTTTTTATTTTGAGTAGAGACAGGGTTTCATTTTTTTTTTTTATTTTGAGAGAGCCAGGGTGGTCTCGAACTCTTGACCTTAGGCCATCCACCGGCCTTGGCTTCCCAAAGTGCTAGGATCACAGGCGTGAGCCACCGTGCCCGGCCTCCCTGCGTATTTTCTAAGACTAACTTCCCACCAGCCATCTCAGCACCAGCCTAATAGCCTATCCCAGAATTCTTAGTACCAGCCTAGAATCCATTCCAGAATTCTCAGACTCACTGCAAGTCTTCCAGAATTCTCAAAGCCAGAATAACATTCGATTCCAGAAGTCTCAGTTACCCTAACATTCTATCCCGGCATTCTCAGTGCCACACTAACATCCCAACCAGAATCCTCAGAGCCAGTTTAACACTGGATTTCAGAGCCCTGATATTCCATCCCAGAATATCCCAGAAGGGAAATCATACAGATGACTTAACACTGAAGCCTGGGATCCTAATAGCCTGCACTGGACTCACGAAGAAGCCATCGGTCCAGTGCCAGCTTTGGGTGCAGGCCTAGTCTACATTTGGCTCCACACTTGTTCTCCGCAACAACAGCCCAGCCTTTCACAATCAGCCCTCTGCTGCCCCAAGGCCCACAGCTCCTCCCCACATGGGCTTCATGGCTGTTGAGAACCCAGAGATCTCCTGACAGTCCTGCCCTCAACTTTTCTCCCATCTGAGCCCAGAAAGACGATCTCCTTCCAAGGATCACCCCTCTCCAACAGCGGCCGACACGTACATGTCTTCTCCATGTGGACCCTGGGCCCCAGACACCCCCTGCCCAGACCCCCAGGCACCTGCAGGGCTGGGCTTAGCGACAGCCGCTTCAGGACTTTCTTCTTGTGCTCATTCAGCAGGCCGTCTATCTTCCGCATGGGGGGCAGGTACAGCTCATCTGATGGACGAGGACATGGTATCAGGAAGGCCACAGCCTCGCAAAGCACTGGGGCCAAGGTGGGGTCATGGAGTCTGGGTCCCCACATCCCCTTCCCACTCAGAGACAAAACTACAGGCCCCAGCCACCTCCTCCTTCAGACCCAGGAGTCCAAGCCCAGCTCCCTCCTCCCTCAGACCCAGGAGTCCAGACCCCCAGCTGCTCCTCCCTCAGATCCAGGAGTACAGACACCCAGCTCCTCATCCCTCAGACCCATGAGTCCAGGCCCCAGTCCCTCCTCCCTCAGACCCAGAAGTCCAGGCCCCAGTCCCTCCTTCCTCAGACCCAGGAGTCCAGACCCCCAGCCCCTCCTCCCTCAGACCCGGGAGTCCAGGTCCAGCCCCTCCTCCCTCAGACCCAGGAGTCTAGGCCCCCAGCCACTCCTCCCTCAAACCCAGGAGTCCAGGCCCCCAGCCCTTCCTCCCTCAGACCCAGGAGTCTAGGCCCCCAGCCCTTCCTCCCTCAGACCCAGGAGTCCAGGACCCCAGCCCTTCCTCCCTCAGACCCAGGAGTCCAGGCCCCCAGCCCTTCCTCGCTCAGACCCAGGAGTCCAGGCCCCCAGCCCTTCCTCCCTCAGACCCAGGAGTCCAGGACCCCAGCCCTTCCTCCCTCAGACCCAGGAGTCCAGGACCCCAGCCCTTCCTCCCTCAAACCCAGGAGTCCAGGCCCCCAGCCCCCCCCCCCCCCCCCCCTCCTCCCTCAGACCCAGGGTCCAGGCCCCGCCCTCCTCCCTCAGACCCAGGAGTCCAGGCCCCGCCCTCCTCCCTCAGACCCAGGAGTCCAGGCCCCGCCCTCCTCCCTCAGACCCAGGAGTCCAGGCCCCGCCCTCCTCCCTCAGACCCAGGAGTCCAGGCCCCGCCCTCCTCCCTCAGACCCAGGAGTCCAGGCCCCCAGCCCTTCCTCCCTCAGACCCAGGAGTCCAGGCCCCCCCTCCTCCCTCAGACCCAGGAGTCCAGGCCCCGCCCTCCTCCCTCAGACCCAGGAGTCCAGGCCCCCAGCCACTCCTCCCTCAGACCCAGGAGTCCAGGCCCCCAGCCCCTCCTCCCTCAGACCCAGGAGTCCAGGCCCCAGCCCCTCCTCCCTCAGACCCAGGAGTCCAGGCCCCAGCCCCTCCTCCCTCAGACCCAGGAGTCCAGGCCCCCAGCCCCTCCTCCCTCAGACCCAGGAGTCCAGGCCCCCAGCCCCTCCTCCCTCAGACCCAGGAGTCCAGGCCCCCAGCCCCTCCTCCCTCAGACCCAGGAGTCCAGGCCCCCAGCCCCTCCTCCCTCAGACCCAGGAGTCCAGGCCCCCAGCCCCTCCTCCCTCAGACCCAGGAGTCCAGGCCCCGCCCTCCTCCCTCAGACCCAGGAGTCCAGGCCCCGCCCTCCTCCCTCAGACCCAGGAGTCCAGGCCCCCAGCCCCTCCTCCCTCAGACCCAGGAGTCCAGGTCCCAGCCCCTCCTCCCTCAGACCCAGGAGTCCAGGCCCCCAGCCCCTCCTCCCTCATACCCAGGAGTCCAGGCCCCCAGCCCCTCCTCCCTCATACCCAGGAATCCAGGCCCCCAGCCCCTCCTCCCTCAGACCCAGGAGTCCAGGCCCCCAGCCCCTCCTCCCTCAGACCCAGGAGTCCAGGCCCCCAGCCTCTTCTCCCTAGGACCCACGGACCTCCTCCCTCAGACCCAGGACTCCAGGCCCCAGCCCCTCCTCTCTCAGACCCAGGTCCAGGCCTCAGCTCCTCTTCCCTCAGACCCAGGAGTCCAGACCCCAAACCTCTCCTCTCTCAGATCAGGTCTACACCCTCAGCACCTGCTCCCCGAGACTGAGTCAGCCCCCTCCCCTCCTCCCAGGCCTCAGCTCACCATGCGTGTCCTCCAGGGCCTGGATCATGTCTGGGTCAAGTGCTGTGCTCACCAACATCTCCACGTAGCTCCGGTACATCTCACGCATCGCCCTGGTTTTGAGCAGACGCCCAGGTACTGCCCGCTCTGTAGAAAAGACAGGACGCAGGCTCGTTATCCCAACTTCCTCTGAGACCACCTGTGTGGCAGACACTGTTCTCAACACTGGGGACCAGAAGAGAAATCCCTGCTTTTGGGAGGTCCAAGTCCGCTAGGGAAGATTGACAGGCAAGCGCCAGTGCCACGTGCTCTTGTGGCAGAATCACAGGGGCTGCAAGAAGCTCAGAGAAGGCCAGGCACAGTGGCTCACGCCTGTCATCCCAGCACTTTGGGAGGCTGAGGCAGATCACCTAAGGTCAGGAGTTTGATACCAGCCTGGCCAACGTGGCAAAACCCTGTCTCTACTAAAAATACAAAAATTAGCCAGGCGTGGTGGCACACGCCTGTAATCCCAGCTACTCGGAAGGCTGAGGAAGGAGGATGGCTTGAACCCAGGAGGCGGAGGTTGCAATGAGGCAAGATTGTGCCATTGCACAGCCTGGGTGACAGAGTGAAACTCGTCTCAAAAAAAAAAAAAAAGCCGGGCGTTGTAGCCCATAAAGTGCTGTGGCCTGTAATTCCAGCACTTTGGGAGGCCGAGGCTGGCAGATCACCTGAGGTCGGGAATTGGAGACTAGCCTGACCAACATGGAGAAACCCCGTCTCTACTAAGAAATACAAAATTAGCCGGGTGTGATGGTGCCTGTAATCCCAGCTACTCAGGAGGCTGAGGCAGGAGAATCCCTTCAACCTGGGAGGTGGAGGTTGTGGTGAGCCGAGATCGCGCCATTGTATTCCAGCCTGGACAACAAGAGCGAAACTCCGTCTCAAAAAATAAAAGGGGGGGGGCTGGGCATGGTGGCTCACGCCTATAATCCCAGCACTTTGGGAAGCCAAGGCAAGTGGATCACCTGAGGTCGGGAGTTCAAGACCAGCCTGACCAACATGGAGAAACCCCGTCTCTACTAAAAATACAAAATTAGCTGGGTGTGGTGGTGCATGCCTGTAATCCCAGCTACTCGGGAGGCTGAGGCAGGAGAATCGCTTGAACCTGGGAGGCAGAGGTTGCGGTGAGCTGAGATCACACAATTGCACTGGCAACAAGCCAGGGCAACAAGAGCAAGACTGTCTCAAAAAAAAAAAAAAAAGGCTCACAGGAGGCATCAGACTCACTCTTGTTCAAGGTCAAACAAAGGCTGAGCCTTGAGTGATAGCTCAGAGCACTGAATTGTGGCTTCACGTGTAAGTCTAAAGAAGCAGCATTGCTGGTTTCCAAAAGAGTGCATCCAGAGAGGTCAAATCATAAAGGGGCAAGGCTGAGGGAGGAGATGGGAGCTGGGATTGCACAGGTCAGTGCAGGCCAGACCACACTGGGCCTCCAACACCAGGCAGAAAGGGCAAGGGCTTTTTCTGATGGGTACTAGGGAGCCATGAGAGAGCTGAGAGCAGGAAAGGGGTGAGTAAAAGCATAGAAAGATCCCTCCTAAAGCCAAGCAGGGGACAGACTGGAGGAGTGAGGCTGAAGTCCAGGCTGATGGACCAGGTAGGAACAAATGGAGGTGGGGCAGGGCTGGAAGCAGAGGACGAGGCTGAGCTGGGCAGGCCTGGGAAAGGGTGGATGGGATGGGGGCGGGCAGGGCTGGGAGCTGCCCAGCTGTGGGGGTGACAGGTAGAAAAGGAAAAGAGGAAGGCCGGGTGCAGTGGCTCACGCCTGTGATCCCAGCACTTTGTGAGACTGAGGCGAGCGGATCACCTGAGGTCAGGAGTTCGAGACCGCCCTGGGCCAATATGGTGAAACCTCATCTCTACTAAAAGTACACAAATTAGCTGGGCATGGTGGCGCACATCTATAGTCCCAGCTACTTGGGAGGCTGAAGCAGGAGGATCACTTGAACCCAGGAGGTGGGAGGTTTCAGTGAAATGAAATTATACCACTGCACTTCAACCTGGGTAACAGAGTGAGGCTCTGTCTCAAGAAAAAAAAAAAAAGAAAAGAAAAGAAAAAGAAAAGGAAAAGAGGTGAAGATGGCTCCTGGGAAGTCTGGTCAGGTGACTGTGTAGCCAGAGGTCCGGTCCCTAAGATGGGGAAGCCAGGACACGGAGCTTGATGGCATTTGGGGGTGTTGGGGAAGGTCTGTGCGGTGGCCAAGGGCAGAAACAGGGCTTGGGCTCACTGGAAAGGGGTCATGACCCCAGCAACAAGGCAAACAGCTGGTCAACAAGAGAGAAGGAAACTGGGACCCTGGACAACCCTGAAAAAGAGCCATTCATTCATTCATTCGTTCATTCATTTATTGAGACGTAGTTTCCCTCTGTTGCCCAAGCTGGAATGCAACGGTGCAATCTTGGCTCACTGCAACCTCTGCCTCCCAGGTTCAAGCGATTCTCCTGGCTCAGCCTCCCGAGTTGCTGTGATTACAGGCATGCACCACCACACCCGGCTAATTTTTGTATTTTTAGTAGAGACGGGGATTCTCCATGTTGGCCAGGCTGGTCTCGAGCTCCTGACCTAAGATGATTTGCCCGCCTTGGCCTCTCAAAGTGCTGGGATTACAGGCATCAGCCACTGTGCCTGGCCACTTTTATTTTCTATACATCTCCCTGCTACATCAGGGCTTTGATGGAAAGAGAATTCCGCCTTCCTCATTTGACTCGCTATATTTCTAATCTCTGTTAAAACAGCTACCCCTGTACTGTGTGGCCCTGACCAGGTACTATCACCTCTTGGTGCCTCAGTTTCTTCATCTTTTTTTATTTAAGAAGTTATCCTTAGAGACAGGATCTAATTCTGTCACCCTGGCTGGAAAGCAGTGGTATAATCATACCTCACCATAGCCTTTAACTCATGGGCTCAAGTGATCCTTCTGCCTCGGCCTCCTGAGTAGCTGGGACTACGGGCATTCGCCACCAAGCCCAGCTAATTTTTAAAAATTTGTTTGTAGAGACGGGGTCTCACTATGTTGTCCAGGCTCATCTCGAACTCTTAAGCTCAAGTGATTCTACCACCTCGGCCTCCCAAAGTGGAGGGATTACAGGTGTGAGCCGCCACACCCGGCCCCCATCTTTAAAATGAGGATAATTCTACCAAGCTATCTCACAGGGTTTGTTAGGTAAAGGCCAAGTAAACCTGTGTGCAAATGTTTAAAATGATTTCTGGTACATAGTAAGCACTCAACAAAAGTCAGCTGTTACCCATACTGTACATATGTGAATATATATTTATTTTTGTTGTTGTTATTGTCATCACTAACCAGACTTTTTTTTTTTTTTTTTTTTTTTTTTTGTGGAGACGGAGTCTTTTTCTGTCATCCAGGCTGGAGTGCAGTGGCCTGATCTCAGCTCACTGTAACCTCTGCCTCCCGGGTTCAAGTGATTCTCCTGCCTCAGCCTCGCAAGTAGCTGGGATTACAGGCACGTGCCACCATGCTGGGCTAATTTTTGCATTTTTTAGTAAAGCCAGGATTTCACCATGTTGGCCAGGCTGGTCTTGAACTCCTGACCTCAGCTGATCCGCCCACCTTAGCCTCTCAAAGTGTTAGGATTACAGGCACGAGCCACCGTGCCCGGCCTAACCAGACATCATCATAAGCACTGAGGATGTGGCAGTGTGCTGGGCAGACATGGAGTAGACAGGTGGTGTCTACTGAAGATTGGCACACTCCTATGAGCTTCGTCTATTATGAACCCATTTTACAGGTGAAGTCACTAAGGCACAAGAGGTTATGCCTCTTTCTCAGGGTCACCCAGGGCCTCACAGGAAACCCCACCATCACAGAGCCTCCAGGACAGCCATCTAGTCCCACATCTTCCTCAGCCCTCAAATCTTGCCCATTATGAGGCAGAATGCAGCACTGGAGAACAGAGTCCGAGGTACCCTGGGCTCAGTTGTAACTCTGGTGGGCACCCAACACAGACTGTGCTGCCCTCTCTTGGTGCCTCAGCTTCCTCATCTATAGATGAGGATAACAGTATCTACCTACTAGGATGGGTGAAAATTATACAAGTTAACATCCATCAGGTTCTTAGGAGGCAGCCTGCTGTGTAGTCAGATGCCCTGTAACTGTGAGCTACTGCCATTATCTGTAACGTACTGGCTGTTACTGTCCTGCCGAGGATACCTGGATCCCTCTGGACAGCCCTCACCTGTGTCCCTTTCCCACCCACCCCTGCAGCCCTGAGGCTGCCTAGGGCCTCACCGTCCTCACTGGGGGCTCCAGGGGAGGACTCCGAGTCCGAGGAGCTGCCTGGTGGGCCCCCGCCTGCTGCAGCATTGCCCCCTGCCTCCTTCAGCCATTTCTTTCTCTTCTTAGGGGGCGGTTCAGCCTTCACCTTGGTAGGCCGGGCTTTAGGCAGCCGGGATGTGGCAGGCTGTCCCGTGGCGAGACTCCGCTCTGGCCGCGTCTGCCGTCCGCTGGTGGCCCGCTCGCCCCGCAATGGCCGCTCCCCACGCGTCACCTTCTCCTTCTCCTTCTCCTTCTCGACAGGCCGCAGGAGGGAGGGCTTCTCAGGGGCAGGGGGCTCAGGCATGGCCGTCTCAGGCGTCTGCTCTGGGGGCTTCTCAGATGTTGTCTTTTCAGGGGTCTCAGGCTTGGGAGGTGGTGCTGGGGCCTTAGGGGGAGGTGCAGAGCTACCCCCAGCAGATGCGGGGTTCTTAGCCTGCCCAGAGCGTCTAGAAGGGAACACAGAAGGGACTGTAGTCAGCAGCCCCCGAGAACCCAAATTCTCCTCAGGGCCCCTGCTCAGTGCCCTAGGCACAGGAACAGCTTCTCTCATACTGTCCTCTCCCCTCTCTGGGTCTCTGTTCCCCTCCCTCTCTAGGACTTTGACCCCCTCCCTCTCTGGGTCTCTGACCCCCTCCCTCTCTGCGTCTCTGACCCCCTCCCTCTCTGGGTCTCTGTTCCCCTCCCTCTCTGGGTCTCTGTTCTCCTCCCTCTCTGGGTCTCTGACCCCCTCCCTCTCTGGGTCTCTGACCCCCTCCCTCTCTGGGTCTCTGACCCCCTCCCTCTCTGGGTCTCTGACCCCCTCCCTCTCTGGGTCTCTGTTCCCCTCCCTCTCTGGGTCTCTATCCCCCTCTTTCTGGGTCTCTGTTCACCCCAGGTCTCTGTACCCTTCTGTGAGTCTCTGTCCCCTCCCTTCTCTGGGTCTCTGTCTCCCTTTCTCTGGATCTCTATCCTCCCCCATCTCTGTCCCTCCTTTTCTCTGGGTCTCTGTCTCCTTCTGAGTCTCCGTCTCTCTCATGCCTGTGGTTCTCTGTTCTCCATCTCTGGGTCTCTATCCCCCCACCTCTGGGTCTCTGTCCCCCCCCAGGTCTCTGTCCCTATCTCTCTGGGTCTCTGTCCCCCTCTCTGGGCTCTGTCCCCTCTCTCTGTCCCCACTCCCCACTCTCCAGCCTTCTCTCTTGCATGCTCCATCCCCATGCCTGTCGGCGCTACATACTACCTGCCCCTGTGTCCCCCATGGTTGGTACCTGACTGGCACTGGGGGCCGATGCCAGGGTTTCCGAGCACAGACCCTCACGTAGTCCTTCTTATTGACATTTTCCAGGAACTTTACATAGAGGCGCTGGTACCGATTTTTTGCATCCCCAAAATACCCCAAATACTATGGGGAGAAAGAAGCACATGAGGAAATTCTTCACACTGCCCAGCCAGATGGCCAACACCCCCGTGCCCTGGGCCACCATGGCAGCTGCTTGGAGCCTGCCGGCAGCAGGGGGCCCCCTTCCAGAAACATTGTGGAGTGAGTCACAGCCACGCTAAGGGGAACCCCAGCTCCTAGATACCACACCCTGGGGCCCCCAAGTCCTTGGTCCCCTTTGCAGACTTACATTACTGGTGGCACAAAACTGCCTCTGGCCATCCTTGATCTCCGGAGTGAATTTCTGCAGAAGGGCCTTCTGGACTCGCCAGATGGGTGGGGGTTCGCGGCCCGTCTGCAACGCCAGCTGAGGAGGAGGGGTGTGGTGAGGCCAGCAGGGTCAGCCCTCATTCCTGTACCTATTGCCCCTACGCCCTGGCCCACTGGCTTCCCTCACCATCCCCTTAGAGAAAAGGCAGAGATGTCAACAACAAGTATCTTCTACCCCCATGATGTTTTCAGCTCTGTGTACAGCTTGAACTTGACCCTGTCGCCTCCTGCCCACCCAGTACCCTGGATCGGGCTGCTCGTCCTTAGGCTATAGAGTTTGAGTCACTATTGCTTTACGGTGTGAAAGCCCAAAACTTCCTGTGTGACTCAGAGTAATGACAATCTTTGAACACCGCCTGCTATTTACTGTGCTGGACAGGAGAGTACGGTTGTGAGCAAGACGTCCTGTTGTGGTCTCACTGTCCCCCCCCATAATTCTCTTTTTACTTTTTCTTTTTTTGAGACGGAGTTTTGCTCTTGTTGCCCAGGTTGGAGTGCAGTGGCGCAATCTCAGATCACCGCAACCTCCGCCTCCCGAGTTCAAGCCGATTCTCCTGCCTCAGCCTCCTGAGAAGCTGGAATTACAGGCATGCGCCACCATGCCCGACTAATTTTGTATTTTTAGTACAGACAGGGTTTCTCCATGTTGGTCAGGCCAACATGGAGAAACTCCCGACCTCAGGTGATCCACCTGCCTCGGCCTCCCCAAGTGCTAGGATTAGAGGCGTGATCCACCAAGCCCAGCCAAATCTCTGTTGCTTATAAGCCACCCAGTCTATGGTATTCTGGTATAGCAGCCTGAGGGGTCTAAGACACTGAAAAAGCCTTCTCACAGAGGTAATAACAGAGGTAATGAGACAGACAAGCAAATAAACAAAACAGGGTGAGTTTGTGGCCTGTGCCAAGAACAGGCAGGTGAGGTTACCTGAGACCATTTCATCAGCATGTCCACAGCGGGGAAGACAGAGCAACAGGAAGGCTCCCTATCTCTGCTCCCTCTGCCCCACAAACACCTGAACACCAACCACAACCCCTGCAGTTTGTGTGTGCCCCAGCTGGGCAATGGCAACTGATGGACGTGAGTCAGACTGAGCATGTGACCTTGAGGACTAAAAGGGCAGCAGAGGCGCCAAATATGGAGACAAGAAATAATAGTACAAGTCATAAATGTCCTAATGCCAATTCCCTGGACGCTATAGAAGCCTAGAGGACGGGCCTCAGATTTTCTTTCTTTTTTTTTTTTATTTGAGATGGAGCCTCGCTCAGTCACCCAGGCTACAGTGCAGTGGCGTGACCTCGGCTCACTGCAACCTGCGCCTCCCGGGTTCAAATGACGCTCCTGCCTCAGCCTCCCTAGTAGCTGGGACTATAGGCACCCACCAGACCAGGCTAATTTTTGTATTTTTAGTAGAGAAGGGATTTTGCCATGTTGGCCGGGCTGGTCTTGAACTCCTGACCTCAGGTGATCCACCTGCCTCGGCCTCCCAAAGTGCTGGGATTACACGCGTGAGCCACTGCACTTGGCCTCAAATTTAAACTGAATCCAAGAATGCTTCCTGGAATAGGTGACGGATGCCAAAAAGAGTCCCTGGAAGGAACACGTCTTTAAAAGGGGGGCCAGGCTGAGTGCAGTGGCTCACACCTGTAATCCCAACATTTTGGGAGGCCGAGGTGGGATCACTTGAGGTCAGGAGTTTGAGACCAGCCCAGCCTACATGGTGAAACCCCACCTCTACTAAAATACAAAAATTAGCCAGGCGTGGTGGTGCGTGCCTGTACTCCCAGCTACTCGGGAGGCTGAGGAAGGAGAATCACTTGAACCCAAGAGGTGGAGGTTGCAGTGAGCTGAGATCACAGCACTGCACTCTGGCCTGGGCAACAGAGCAAGACCCTGTATCAAAAGAAAAAGCAGCAGCTTGAGGAAGCCATTGGAGCATCTTGTCAGCCCAGGGAGACCGCCCCTACCTCTGCCCCCTCCCACTCCCTGTGTCGGCCACCTCTGAGGAAGCTGCTGACACTGTAGCTGGGGTCACACCCCCTGGCTAGCACATTCTCACTGGGCTTGGTACCTTCCCTCAAACCACTTTTCCTCCCAGCCTCCCCACCCCACACCCAGTCATCAGGCCTCACCCTGACTTCAGCCTTGCCCGTTCCCCAAACAGGGCCAGTCAATCCCCAAGCCCCACCCATCCTGCCTCTCATGTCACTCATATCACTGACCATGCCAACTGCCCATTACTAGAAAAGTGGCCTGGCCCACAGCCTCCTACTCAATGGTTCCAAACCCACAGCTGATTGGAGACTTGACCTGGGGAGCTCACCAGCAGGCTCTTTTTTTTTTTTTTTTTTTGAGACAGAGTCTTGCTCTGTCGCCAGGCTGGAGTGCAGTGGCGTGATCTCGGCTCACTGCAACCTCCATCTCCTGAGTTCAAGTGATTTCCTGCCTCAGTCTCCCGAGTAGCTGGGACTAAAGGCGCACGCCACCACGCCCAGCTAATTTTTGTATTTTTAGTGGAGATGGGGTTTCACCATGTTGGCCAGGATGGTCTCGATCTCTTGACCTCATGATCCGCCCGCCTCAGCCTCCCAAAGTGCTGGGATTACAGGGGTGAGCCACTGTGCCCAGCCTGTTTTTTTTTGTTTGTTTTTTTTTTAGATAGAGTTTCGCCCAGGGTGGAATACAGTGACATGATTTCAGCTCACTGAAATCTCTGCCTCCTGGGTTCAAGCAATTGTCCTGCCTCAGCCTCCCAAGTAGCTGCAATTACAGGCACCTGCCACTAGGGCCAGCTAATCTTTTGTAGTTTTAGTAGAAGCGGGGTTTCACCAGGTTGGCAAGGCTGGTCTCAAACCGCTGACCTCAGGTGATCCACCTGCTTCGGCCTCCCAAAGTGCTGGGATTACAGGCGTGAGCCACCGTGCCTGGCCTTTCTTGTTTTGTTTTTTGTTTTTGTGAGACCCTCTCACTCCGTTACCCAGGCTGGAGTGCAGTGGCACAACCATGACCATAGCTTACTTATGGCCTCCTAGGCTCAACTGATCCTCCTGCCTCAGCCACCTACCCACCAAGTAGCTGGGACTACAGGTATGCGCCACCACTCCTGGATAATTTTTGTATTTTTTGTAGAAACGGGGTTTCATGGTCAGGTGCAGTGGCTCACGCCTGTAATCCCAACGCTTTAGAAGGCCGAGGCAGGTGGATCACCTGAGGTCAATAGTTCAAGACCAGCCTGGCCAACATGGTGAAATCCCGTCTCTACAAAAATACAAAAACTAGCCAGGCCTGGCTAGGCGTGGTGGCTCACGCTTGTAATCCCAGCACTTTGGGAGGCCGAGGCGGGTGGATCACGAGGTCAGGAGATCGAGACCACGGTGAAACCCCGTCTCTACTAAAAATACAAAAAATTAGCCGGGCGTGGTGGCGGGCACCTGTAGTCCCAGCTACTCGGAGAGGCTGAGGCAGGAGAATGGCGTGAACCCGGGAGGTGGAGCTTGCAGTGAGCCGAGATTGCGCCACTGCACTCCAGCCTGGGCGACAGAGCGAGACTCCGTCTCAAAAAAAAAAAAAAAATTAGCCGGGCATGATGGCGCATGCCTGTAGTCCCAGCTACTCGGGAGGCTGAGGTGGGACAATCACTTGAACCTGGGAGGCAGAGGTTGCAGCGAGCCAAGATTGTGCCACTGCACTCCAGCCTGGGCAACAGAGTGAAACTCCGTCTCCAAAAACAAACAAAAAAAAGGCCGGGCGCGGTGGCTCACGCCTGTAATCCCAACACTTTGGGAGGCCAAGGCAGGCGGATCACGAGGTCAGGAGATCGAGATCATCCTGGCTAACACGGTGAAACCCCGTCTCTACTAAAAATACACAAAAAATTAGCTGGACATGGTGGCGGGCGCCTGTGGTCCTAGCTACTTAGGAGGCTGAGGCAGGAGAATGGCGTGAACCCGGAGGCGGAGCTTGTAGTGAGCTGAGATCGCGCCACAGCACGCCAGCCTGGGCGACAGAGCGAGACTCCATCTCAAAAAAAAAAAAAAAAAAAAAAAAAAAAAAAAATAGAAACAGAGTTTTACCATGGCATGCCCAACTCTCAGGTTCGCGCGAACCTCCCACCTCAGGCCTCAATATGTTGGGATTACAGGCATGGGCCACTGCACCCAGCCACTGACCTCATCTTGGCCGTATAGGCTGAGCAGAACCAATCAGATTTTCTTCTGAGAATCTGAACTGCGACAAGCTAAGACAAGTGGTGTAAGCAGTGGGGATGTAAGCCACTGAGCTACAGACACTCAGACTCGATATTAATGAGAAAACTGCAGGGTCCCAGGCTGGGCGCGGGGTAGCTCACGTCTGTAATCCCAGCACTTTGGGAGGCCGAGGCAGGCGGATCACCTGAGGTAGGGAGTTCGAGACCAGCCTGGCCAACATGGTGAAACTTTGTCTCTACTAAAAATACAAAAATTAGCCAGGTGTGGTGGCAGGTGCCTGTAATCCCAGCTACTCGGGAGGCTGAGGCAGGAGAATCACTTGAACCCGGGAGGCAGTGAGCCAAGATCGTGCATTGCACTCCAGCCTGGGGGACAAGAGGGAGACTTTGTCTCAAAAAAAAAAAAGAGGCCAGACGCGGTGGCTCACACCCATAATCCCAGCACTTTGGGAGGCTGAGGGGGTGGATCATGAGTTCAGGAGATCGAGACCATCCCGGCTAACATGGTGAAACCCCGTCTCTACTAAAAATACAAAAAATTAGCTGGGCGTGGTGGCAGGCGCCTGTAGTCCCAGCTACTCGGGAGGCTGTGGCAGGAGAATCGCTTGAACCCGGGAGGCGGAGCTTGCAGTGAGCCGAGATCACGCCACTGCACTGCAGCCTGGGCGACAGAGCGAGACTCCGTCTCAAAAAAAAAAGAAAGAAAGAAAGAAAGAAAGAAAGAAAGAAAGAAAGAAAGAAAGAAAGAAAGAAAAAGAAAACTGCAGAGTCCCATTCACAGGGGAGTCAATCCCAGGACAGAGGCTATGGACAGAGTACTATCCAGGCTTGAACAACTCCCCAGTCACTTCCCTACTGGCCAGGGGCTCTAAACGGCACAGAGCCTAATGTCTTCATCAGCACCCCTGGAACTCACCCCTGCACCCAAGTCCAACATGGCCGGGCCCGGCCCACCGCCCCAGCCTCAGCATTCACTGTCCAGCCACTCAACACCTTGCAGTCCCTGCACACCTCAAACACAGCGTGCTTTCCCTCACCACAGGGCCTTTGCACAGCTGTTTCCTCTGCCTGGATAACCCCAACACCATACTCTTCTCCACCCAATGAATTTTTTTTTTTTTTTGAGACAGAGTCTCACTCTGTGGCCCAGGCTGGAGTGCAGCGGCGTGATCTCGGCTCACTGAAACCTCCGCCTCCTGAATTCAGGTGATTCTCCTGCCTCAGCCTCCTGAGTAGCTGGGATTACAGGGACCTGCCACCATGTCCGGCTAATTTTTGTATTCTTAGTAGAGACAGGATTGCACCATGTTGTCCAGGCTGATCTTAACCACCTGACTTCAAGTGATCCACCCACCTCGACCTCCAAAAGTGCTGGGATTACAGATGCGAACCACCGTGCCCAGCCAACTTTTTCTTTTTTGAGACGGGGTCTCACTCCAGTTGCCCAGGTGGGAGTGCAATCGAGCAATCTTGGCACACTGCAGCCTTGACCTCTCAAACTCCGGTGATCAGCCTCTAGGGTAGCTGGGAATACAGGCATGTGCCACCACACCTGGCTAATTTTTTTTATTTTTAGTACAGACAGGATTTCGCCATGTTGACCAGGCTGGTGTCGAACTCCTGAGCGCAAGCGATCCAACCACCTCAGCCTCTTAAAAAGTGCTGGGATTCCAGGCAGGAGCCACTGTGCCCAGTCTCCACCCAGTGAACTCTTACATGCTTGGAGTATACACGCTGCCCAACCCTTACAACAACCCCAACAACAGTACCAGTTTACAGACGGGGAAGGAGAATGGGCTAACCTGGCCCTGTCAATTCGGCAGCTCGTTCCCGTAAGTGGTTCTTGAGCTTTTGAGATTGTTTTTTGTTTTGTTTTGTTTTGTTTTTTTAAGACAGGGTCACATTCTCTGTCACCCAGGCTGGAGTGCAGTGGTGTAATCATGGCTCACTACAACCTCAACTTCCTGGGCTCAAGTGATTCTCCTACGTCAGCCTCTCCAGTAGCCGGGACTACAGGCGGACACCACCATGTCTGGTTAAGTTTTTTTGAATTTTGTGTAGAGGCTGGGCGCGGTGGCTCACGCCTGTAATCCCAGCACTCTGGGAGGCTAAGGCGGGCGGATCACAAGGTCAATAGATCGAGACCACCCTGGCCAACACGGTGAAACCCCGTCTCTACTAAAAATACAGAAATTAGCTCGGTGTGGTGGCACTTGCCTGTAGTCCGCGCTACTCGGGAGGCTGAGGTAGGAGTCCCAGCTACTCGGGAGGCTAAGGAGAAGAATCGCTTGAACCTGGGAGGTGGAGGTGCAGTGAGCAGAGATCACACCATTGCACTCCAGCCTGGTGACAGAGCGAGACTCCATCTCAAAAAATAAAAAAATAAATAAATAAAAAGAACTTTATGTAGAGACAGGGTCTCACTATGTTGCCCAGGCTGGTCTCAAACTCCTAGGTTCAAGTGATCTGCCGGCCTCAGCCTCCCGAAGTGCTGGGATTGCAGGCTTGAGCCACCGCGCCTGGGGTGACATGTTGGCTAGAGCACTTAAAATGTGGCTGGTCCAATGGATGTGTTCAACGAGTACGAAGTATTCACAGGATTTTGAAGTCTTGGTATGCAAAAAGAATGTAAAACCTCTTAACTTTTCATTTTAGTAATACCCCATTTAATAATATTAAAACATCATCAACAGTTTTTCTTTTACTTTTTTTGAGCCTGAGTTTCACGCTTGTTGCCCAGGCTGGAGTGCAATGGCGCCATCTCGGCTCACTGCAACCTCCGCCTCCCAGGTTCAAACGATTCTCTTGCCTCAGCCTCCTCAGTAGCTGGGATTACAGGTGCCCACCACCACGCCCGGCTAATTTTTCTATTTTTAGTAGAGATGGCATTTCACTATGTTGACCAGGCTGGTCTTGAACTCCGGACCTCGGGTGACTCACTCGCTTTAGCCTCCCAAAGTGCTGCGATTATAGGCGTGAGCCACCACCCTTGGCCAACAGCTTTTCTTTTTTTTTTTCTTTTTGAGACAGGGTCTCGCTCTGTCACCCAGATTGGAGTGCAGTGGTACGATCTCAGCTCACTGCAACCTCCACCTCCCAGGCTTCTGAAGCGATTCTCCCACCTGGGCCTCTCAAATAGCTGGGACAACAAGCACATGCCACTATATCTGGCTAATTTTTCTTTGTTTTTTTTTTTTTTGTAGAGGGGGGGTTTTGCCATGTTGCCCAAGCTGGTCTTGAACTCCTGACCTCAAGCAATCCACCCACCTTGGACTCCCAAAGTGCTGGGATTACAGGCGTGATCTGCCACACCTGGCAAAAACACCATTAATAGTTTTTATTAATTACAAGTTGAAACTCTGTATGTGTGCACATGCACGTGACAGAGGCTCACTCAGTTGCCCAGGCTGGAGTGCACTGGTACAATCATAGCTCACTGCAGTCTCGACCTCCGGGCTCAAGTGATCCTCCCACCTCAACATCCCAAACTGCTGGGATTACAGGTGAGCCACCGCATGTAGCCAAAATAATACTTTCAATATGTTAGGTTAAATAAAATGCATTCCTATGGCTAATTTCTTTCTTTCTTTCTTTCTTTTTTTTTTTTTAAGAGACAGAATCTTGCTCTGTCGCCCAGGCTGGAGTGCGGTGAAGCGATCTTGGCTCACTGCAAGCTCCGCCTCCCGGGTTCAGGCCATTCTCCTGCCTCAGCCTCCCGAGTAGCTGGGACTACAGGCACCCACCACCACGCCCGGCTAATTTTTGTATTTTTAGTAGAGACGGGGTTTCACTGTGTTAGCCAGGATGGTCTCGATCTCCTGACCTCATGATCTGCCCGCCTCGGCCTCCCAAAGTGCTGGGATTACAGGCCTGAGCCACCGCGCCCGGCCTCTTTTTTTTTAAAGGCAGGGGCTCACAATGTTGCCCAGCCTGGGCTGCAACTCCTGGGCTCAAGCAATCCTGCCTCATCCTCCCAAAGTGCTGAGATTACAGCACTTTGGCCACCTATGGCTAATTTCACCTATCTTTTTTATCTTTATAAATGCAGGAATGAAAACATTTAAAATCACATATATGGCTCAGGTGATATTTATATTGGATTGCTGTTTTTCTGAAATAAACAGTGGTCTATGGCTTGTTTTTGAAGGGGCTTTAAGAGTGGTTTCTACCAGCCTGACCAACATGGTGAAACCCCATCTCTACTAAAAATACAAAAATTAGCCAGACATGGTGGCGGGTGCCTGTAATCCCAGCTACTCAGAAGGGTGAGGCAGGAGAATCACTTGAACCCAGGAGGTGGAGGTTGTAGTGAGCCAAGATTGCGCCACTGCACTCCACCCTAGGAGACAAATTGAGACTCCGTCTCAAAAAAAAAAAGGAAAAAAAAAAGTCCAGACACAGTGGCTCACACCGGCAATCTCAGCATTTTGGGAGGCTGAGAAGGGAGGATTGCTTGAGCCTAAGAGTTCAAGACCAGCCAGGACAACAGAGTGAGACCCCAGTCTCTACTTAAGGAATAAAAAAAACTTGCCAGGCATGGTGTTGCATGCTTGTAGTCCTAGTTACTTGGGAGGCTGAGGTGGGAGGATCGCTTGAGCCCAGGAGTTTGAGGCCTCAGTGAGCCATGATCATGCCACTGTACAGCAGCCTGGGTGACAGAGGCCATCTCAAAAAAACAAAAAAATAACAATAATAAGTAGCAGAGATTTGAGTCAGTCAGGTTAAACCAAAGCTGGGCTCTTAACTATGCCAGCAGCCTGCCCCATCTCCAGGTCCACAAATGAGTCCCCAAGGTCTGTACATTTGGCAAAGGCGTGGGGCTTTGTCCCCCATTATAATGCACACTCAAGTTGTATTTTAAGCATCTGAGTCCTCGCCTGGCCCCTTCCCCTGCCCCATGCCAGCTGGGAGGTGGTGTCAGGTGGCCCTGGCTCCAATCCCAGGTTGGCACTGGCCAGCCGACTGACTCCCTTTCTCTGAACATGAACTTCCTCATCTGTAAAATGGGGATGGTCAAGGTCCCTGCCCCAGGGCCTTGTTCATTTGACCCAATCCTGGCTCAGCTGCGTTTGACTAAAACGTACATGGTGCATGGCTGAGTCAGGGATAAGAATATGGGTTCCTGGCCGGGCGCAGTGGCTCATGCCTATAATCCCAGCACTTTGGGAGGCTGAGGCAGGCACATTACTTGAGGTCAGGAGTTCGAGAGCAGCCTGGCCAACATGGAGAAATCCCATCTCTACTAAAAATACAATAATTAGCCGGGCGTGGTGGCACATGCCTGTAATCCCAGCTACTCGGGAGGCTGAGGCAGGAGAATCGCTTGAACCCGGGAGGTGGAGGTTGCGGTGAGCCGAGATCGCATCACTGCACTCCAGCCTGGGCAACAAGAGCGAAACACTATCTCAAAAAAAAAAAAAAAAAAAAAAAAGGAATACAGATTCCTAGGGCCAGCAGGGCTGGGTGTGGATCCCAAGCTACAAAAGCCTGGGAAGGCTACTTTATCTCTCTGTGCCTTGGTTTCTTTCCCTATGAAATCAGGATAATCGGCCAGGCACAGTGGCTCATTCCTGTAATCCCAGCACTTTGGGAGGCTGCGGTGGGCGGATCACCCGAGGTCAGGAGTTTGAGACCAGCCTGGCCAACATGGGGAAACCCCATCTCTACTAAAAATACAAAAATTAGCCAACCATGATGGGGTCCTCTGTAGTCCCAGCTACTCGAGAGGCTGACTTGTAAGAATTGCTTGAACCAGGGAGGTGGAAGTTGCAGTGAGCCGAGATCACATCACTGCATTCCAGCCTGGACAACAGAGGGAGACCCTGTCTTAGAAAAAACGGGCATAGTAATCCCCAGTCGGAAGGACTTTTTACCTGTGTGAGCCTCAGTTTCCATCCCTGTAAAACGCTACTAGTAGTCTCTATAATTAAGTTTATTTTTATATAAAAAGATAAAACTTGGAGATGGATGGTGGTGACGGTCATTTAACAATGTCAATATTCTTTTTTTCTTTAGTTTTTTGAGACAGAGTTTCGCTCTTGTAGCCCAGGCTGGAGTGCAGTGGCGTGATCTTGGCTCTCTGCAACTTTCGCCTCCCAGATTCAAGCGATTCTCCTGCCTCAGCCTCCCAAGTAGCTGGGACTACAGATGCCCGCCACCACGCCCGGCTAATTATTGTATTTTTAGTAGAGATGGGGTTTCATCATGTTGGCCAGGCTGGTCTCGAACTCCTGACCTCAGGTGATTTGCCCGCCTTGGCCTCCCAAAGTGCTGCAATTACAGGCGTGAGGTGGTGCTGCCTACGATGTCAATATCCTTTTTTTTTTTCTTTTTTTTTCGAGACAGTCTCGCTCCCTTGTTTGTGGTAGATGTGAGGTCTTGCTGTTTGCCTAGCTGGTCTCAAACTCCTGGCTTCAAGTGATCCTCTCACCTCAGTGTCTCAAAGTTCTGGGATCACAGGCATGAGCCACCACTCCCGGCCTGCTCTATTATTTACTTTTCCCACAATGAAATAGATTGAAATAACATAGGAAAAAATACATTTGAGTTTGCCTCAAAAAACACACTTAAGAAGAAAGCGTAAGGCTGGGCGCAGTGGCTCATGCCTGTAATCCCAGCATTTTGGGAGGCCGAGACGGGTGGATCACAAGGTAAGGAGTTCAAGAGCAGCCTGGCCAAGATGCTGAAACCCCTTCTCTACTAAAAATACAACAATTAGCCAGGTGTGGTGGCACTTGCCGGTATTCCCAGCTACTCAGGAGGCTGAGGCAGGAGAATCGCTTGAACCCGGGCAGCAGAGGTTGCAGTAAGCCGAGATTGCGTCACTGCACTCCAGCCTGGGTGACAGAACAAGACTCCGTCTCAAAAAAAAAGGCTGGGCGCAGTGGCTCGCGCCTGTAATCCCAGCACTTTGGGAGGCCGAGACGAGCAGATCATGAGGTCGGGAGATCGAGATCATCCTAACGCGGTGAAAACCCCGTCTCTACTAAAAAAAAAATACAAAAGAAATTAGCTGGGCGCGGTATTGGCGCGGGAGAATGGCGTGAACCTGGGAGGCGGAGCTTGCCGTGAGCCGAGATCGCACCACTGCACTCCAGCCTGGGCGACTGAGCAAGACTCCATCTCAAAAAAAAAAAAAAAAAAAAGGGAAAAGAAAAAAGTGTAATAATAGTTATTATCCTTATAATTAATTCTTCCCACAATTTCTCCATGTTACATCCAAGATTAAATTAAAACAACATCCAGGACTAAATTATTATTATTATTTTTTTTTTCAAGACGAAGTCTTGCTCTGGCGCCAAGGTTGGAATGCAGTGGCACAATCTCAGCTCACTGCAACCTCGCCCCTCCACCCCAGAGTTCAAGTGATCCTCCTTCCTCAGCTTCCCGAGTAGATGGGATCACAGGTGTGCCCCACCATGCCCAGCTAATTTTTTGTATTTTTAGTAAAGACGGGGTTTTGCCATGATGGCCATGCTGGTCTCAAACTCCTGACCTCAAGTGATCCACCTGCCTTGGCCTCCCAAAGTGCTGGGATTACAGGCGTAAGCCACCATGCCCAGCCAAGACTAAATTAAATGTCACACTGTACATGAAAGGCCAAACAGTAATCCTGTATCTTAATCAGTACAATGACAATGATTGACATGGATAACGGCCTTGGCTTCCATGCCATCATCAGGGTGAGAATGGGCTGACCTCCCGAGCACCTGCGCAGATGCATGCCCTGTGCAGAACACTCCATGGGCACCTGGTAACACCTACCCCTGTCAAGTGCCTTGCACATTAATCCTCTGATCCAACTCTATTTGTCCAGCGAACCCAGTACAGTAGAGGCCAGCAAACTTTATTCATGATGAGCCAGAGATATGTTTTGCCACTGAGGGCCAGCTAACTACCCAGCTCTCTGCCATATGGGAAAAACAGCCATAGACAACATGTAAATGAATGGGCATGGTTGTGTGCCAATAAAACTTTATTTGCAAAAACAAGCAGTGGGCTGGATTTGGCCTAGGGGCCATAGTTTTCCAGCTCCTGCGGTAGACAAACTGGAAGCAGTGAACAGGCTGTTGGTCTGCATTTATGTATTTAAGGTAAATATTGAAGATATGGCCAGCCAGGTGCAGTGGCTCACACCTGTAATCCCAGCACTTTGGGAGGCCAAGGCAGGTGGGTCACCTGAGGTCAGGAGTTCGAGACCAGCCTGGCCAACACAGTGAAACCCCGTTTCTACTAAAAACACAAAAATCAGCCAGGTGTGGTGGCGTGTGCCTGTAGTCTCAGATACTTGGGAGGCCAAGTCAAGAGAATCGCTTGAACCTGGGAGGCACAGATTGCAGTGAGCCAAGATTGCACCATTGCACCCCAGCCTGGGCAACTAGAGCGAAATTCCATCTCAAAAAAAAAAAAAAAAAGATATGGCCTGACACACAATAACCATTCCTAAAGAATTCACTTTTTTTGTTTGAGAGAAAAAGTTTCAATATGTTGCCTAGGCTGGTCTCAAACTCCCAAAGTGCTGAGATTACAGGTGTAAGCTGCCGCGTCCGGCCCAATTCATGATTACATTTACGGGTTACATAAGTGTGTATCTGCAGGTAGTCTAGGTCAGTGACACATTTCCACCATTGTGCCACAAATGGCAAAGCAGCCCGCCTCTCTGGCTCGTTCCATTGGACTAGAAGCTCCCTAGGGCCAGAGCCTCATGTGCTGGTACAGTACTGGTCCTGTACCACCCACAGCAGGGTACCTGCATAAACATTAACAAGCGGTTTACCTTATATACAGGTAACGCACGTATAGACACATACGCGTTAACAATCGCTTTACCTTATATACAGGTAATGCATGTACAGACACAAACGCAAATAACACCTCTGAGGCCCGCAGGTCCTCCACACCTCTATCAGCCCCATCGGACTGTGAATTCCAGGGTGGCCCGGCCATGACTGGATCTGCAGGTCTCAACACAAGCCTGTCATCCAGCAGGCACTCAACAAACAGGTGACCAAACCCATCAGGCCCAGTTTCTGGAGAAGTCTGGGACTCACCTTGAGGGAAGGGATGTCCTCGGCACGGATGACGAACTCGTCCCGTTCCCGGAAGATGCCCTCTCCGCCACTCTCGCCGGCCTCCTCGTCCGTCTCCCCACACACGGCCGCCGTCTCCTGCTTTTTGGCCAGATGCAGGGGCCGGGTGTCCGGCAGCTCGGGGTCTTCGGGGGACGGGGCAGCAGGTTCCTCGGGAGGAGCAGCCAGTGGGGCAGCGGCTGGTGGGGGTGGTGGTGGAGGTGAGGGCATGGCTGGTGGAGGTGGCGGCGGCAGCGGTGGTGGCGGTGGTGAGCTGGGCGTGGGGGCCACCAGCGGGGGTGGTGAGGGCAGGGCTGGCTGTGGCGGTGGAGGGGGTGGTGGAGGCTGAGGCTGAGGCTGAGGAGTCGGGGCAGGAGGTGGAGTGGGTGGGGGTTTCTCCTCCAGCAGCGGGGGCTCTGGGGGAGACAGGGACATCAGGCCTGGATGTTATTCATCATTCCTGGCACCTTTTCTCTTGTCCTTTAAACACCGCTTTCTGTACCAAAAGCCCCTGTCTGTAACTACCACTCAGCCCCCAGTGTCCCTTCTACCCTATCGGAGTCTCTCCAGAGACCTACTCTGGCTCCTGTGGCTGCAAAGGAGACCTGTATCCCATCCCTAATCCCCTTCTCAGTCCTGAAATGTCTCTTTGCAGTCTTAAAGCCCTTGTCTGGTTCTTAACTCCTCTTCCTGAATGACCCTCCCAACTCCTAAATCATCACCTCCCTACCTCTACTTCCTCCAAGGCCTCGTCCTCCTCCCTCCAGGACCATCTTTGTCCTTTCCTTGGCCTGCTCACCAGTGTGCAGACTGCTAACCTCTCTCCCCTGTCTGCCAGCTCCCTTCTTCAGGCCTTTTAAGAACCTCATAGGGAGCAGGCATGGTGGCTCACGCCTGTAATCCCAGCACTTTGGGAGGCCGAGGTGAGTGGATCACTTGAGGTCAGGAGTTCGAGACCAGTCTGGCCAACATGGTGAAACCCTGTCTCTACTAAAAATACAAAAATTAGCTGGGCATGGTGGTGCACGCCTGTAGTCCCAGCTACTCGGGAGGCTGAGGCAGGAGAATCACTTGAACCTGGAAGGCAGAGGTTGCGGTGAGCCAAGTTCACACCACTGCACTCCAGCCTGGGTGACAGAGCGAGACTCTGTCTCAAAAAAAAAAAAAAGAACCTCATAGCCTCATAGGGTCTTTTTGTTTTGTTTTTGGGGTTTTTTGTTTAAGACAGGGTCTTGCTCTGTCACCCAGGCTGGAGTACAGTGGCTCGATCATGGCTCACTGCAGCCTCAACCTCCTGGGCTCAAGTGATCCTCCTGTCTCAGCCTCCCAAAGTGTGCTAGGATTACAGGTGTGGTCCACCATGCCCAGCCTGTCATGGTTTTTCTCTTTTATTTTTTTTTTGAACACTACCCTCTAACTCCCTGAAAACTCTCCCGATCCATAAAACTGCTGCTTCTCCATCCTTGTATCCTTGGCCATGACCCCTCCAAGCCCTTCAAAGGCTCTCTCAGCCTGGCTCTTCTCTCCTGCAATGACGCTGGCAGCTTTGGCCCCATCCCTTCTTCTCACCTCCCCACTCCCCATTCCCCACCTTTCTACATCCCCCAAAAGCCCTCTTCATTTCCTAAGACCCCTCTACGCCCTCCTGTAAGCTCCCACCTCTCATTTCCCAATGCCTGTTTCTGCCATTACACCCCTTAAACGGTGTCCAAAACCAGAGCACAACCTAAACCCTTCCTGTGCCCCTAGCCTTCCCTTCTGCCGCCCACCCCCAAGACCATCACCCTCCCCAAGTCCTTCTCTGCCCCTAGACATCTTTCTGTACCTTCACACATGGCTGACTCAGAGCCCTCCTCAGTCCCCACACCTCCCACCATTCAGAACCTGAGTAGCCCCTCTCCTGTCCCTATAACTTATCACCTGCCGTCTCCCTGCATTCTCGTGTCTGCCTTGGGGCCCCTCCTAGTCCACTTAGCACCTCTGGGTGAATTAGAAAAAGATACACCTTCCTCAAAATGCTTGTGTAATCAGGAAAGTCCCTTCATAAACCTGCAAGCTTACACCATCTATATGAATGGTGTCTCTTAAACAGTGCGTAGCCTGCACAACTGTTATCTAGTGACCATAATAACCTTTAAGCTCCACTCTACTCTCAGACCACCTTCCCAGAGCTCACCGGGAGTGCCATTGCTGTTGGCACTGGGGAGCCCCGGAAGCGGGGGTGGCCCTGGAACTGCAGCCGCGGGGGCCAAGGGCGGCCCATCTGGGGTGGAGGTGTCCTTTGGCCCAGCAAGGGGTGGGTCATCGAGGGCAGAGATGGCAGAGGAGATGCTCTCCTGCAGGTCTCGGTTCTTGGCGACAGAGTCTTCCTCATCCGAGGAGAAGGAGGGCAGCGTCTCGAGGTTCCGCTTCAGCTCCTCATCCAGCCGCTTGCAGGGTGAAGGGCAGCCCAGCCCCAGTCCCTCACTCTCCGCAGCCTCCAAGGCACCCCCAAGCCCAAAGGCTCCGGAAGGTGGGGGATGTGGCACAGCAGGGGTGGCAGGGGGCTGGGGCTGCAGGCCTCGGGCTGGCACAGAGGGTGGCACACTCTTGGGAGGGCTGAGCGGAGGCGTCAGGCCCGCCTGGTAGAGTGGTGGGTGGCGCTTGCCTGACTTGAGGAAGTCCAAGAAGGAGGCCATGAAACCCGACTTCATCTCCGGCTGCTTCTCCTCCACCTCCTTGATCTTGGCCTCAATCTTCTCCCGAGTCAGGCTCGAGTCCAGGCTGTTGTGGTCAGTGCCTGATATGGCATCACCCGATGAGGTTCCCAGACCCTCGCCAGCCTTGGGCACAGACAGCTTGATCTAGACATGGGAGTGGCGGGCCGTGAGGGCCCAGTAGTCTGGGCCCCCAGTCCCATCCTCCCTCAGCCCCCAAAAATCCAAATTTACAGGTGCTCAGCCTGTGAATTCATAGAATTCAAACCTGCAGACCCCTTGTCTTAGATTCTAGGAGGACAAGACTGGAGTTCCTCCCTCAGAAGACCAGGAACTTAGACTCACTGAGCTCTTCACTTACAGCCCAGTTCAGGTCTCTAGACCCGTTTCCCATGAGACCCAGGAATGTAGGATCCCTGAATGCCCATCCTTTGGGATACAGAAGCTAAAAGCAAGCAGACCGGGTGAGGTGGCTCGCGCCTGTAATCCCAGCACCTTGGGAGGCTAAGGCTGGCGGATCACTTGAGGTCAGGAGTTTCAAACCAGCATAAGCTCCAACCTCCTGCCTCTCTCCCTAAACCCAGAATTTCCTTTATTTCTTGAGACAGGGTCTCACAGTGGCCCAGGCCACAGTGCAGTGATGCAGTCATAGCTCACTGCAGCCTTGAACTCCTGGGCTCAAGAGATCCTCCCACCTCAGCCTCTTGAGTAGCTAGGACTATAGGTACACGCAGCCACACCTGGCTAAATTTTTGTTTTTAATAGAGACCAGGGTCTCACTACGTTGACCAGGCTAGTCTCGAACATCTGGGTTCAAGAGATCCTCCCACCTCAGTCTCCCAAAGTGCTGGGATTACAGGCATGAACCACTCTGCCCAGCCTAGATTCAGAATTTCAATTCTTAGGTTTCTCTGTCAGTGGGACCCTGAAATTCCTCACGCTAACTTCCTCACAGATTTTAGGAATGTAAACCTTATTATCCTCCTGCCCCAAAAATGTCAAGGTGTGGCCATAAACCCTTCCTTTAAGACTCAAACATCAGGAGGCCGGGTGCAGTGGCTCACGTCTGTAATCCCAGCACTTTGGGAGGCCGAGGGGGGTGGATCACGAGGTCAGGAGATTGAGACCATCCTGACTAATACGGTGAAACCCCGTCTCTACTAAAAATACAAAAAATTAGCCGGGTGTGGTGTTGGGCACCTGTAGTCCCAGCTACTCGGGAGGCTGAGGCAGAATGGTGTGAACCCGGGAGGCGGAGCTTGCAGTGAGCCGAGATCGCGCCGCTGCACTCCAGCCTGGGCGACAGAGCGAGACTCCGTCTCAAAAAAAAAAAAACTCAAACATCGGGCACAGCTACTCCCCTATCCCCTACAATACCCCATCCCCCTCACCTTAAGTGGCTTCAGGGGCTCCAACCGCGTGCCCCCTGCCTCCTCAGCCTTTCGACCCCGGCCTCGGCCCCGGCCCCGGGGTTTCTTGGCGCCATCAGTGGGCGTGGAGGCCGAGGCGGGCCCCGCAGTGGTGGGGACCTCCAGCGGGCGGATCCGGGGCCTCCCCCGTGGCCGGGGCGGCCCATCACGCTTCGCCTTCGTGGGCTTGCGGCCACGGCGCCGGGGGCCATCGGGTCCCGGGTTGGGTGGGCAGAAGTCGATGTCCCCCAGTGGCGAGAGGGCCGGGCGGGAGCGGCAGCTGGAGACCAGGTCAGGCAAGCGCCGGGGGTTGAGGCGGATGTCGGCGGGCACATCGGCCTTGTCCTCGTCCGCCTCGAACTCGTACTCCTGGGCGTACAGCTTCTTGGGGGTCTGGAAAGGTGGGTCGCGGCGCCGCAGCAGGTGGAAGGAGGACGTCTTGAGCAGCTTCTTTGGCTTGGTAGAGCAGAAGATGGGCGAGGTGAGGCCACCCTTGGGCTCGGAGGCCGGCGCGGGAGGCGGCGGTGGCGGAGGCGGGGGTGGTGGCGCCGCCTGGTGGGGGCCGCTCTGGATCAGGCCCAGCGGCTCGGCGTTGACCGTGGAGGGCAGTTCAGGGGGCTTGTTGGGGTCCAGGCCCAGGCCCGGTGTCTCAGGCCCGGCTCCCGACGCCCGGCCAGGACAGTAGGGCCCATAGGGATCATAGGCAGGGGGGCCAGGGGGTGGCCCAGCGCCCGCCTTGGGGTCCCCCTCGTCCTCGGGTGGCCCGGCCTTGCCGTAGTCGTCCGCGGCCCCTCCACCAAACATCTCTTCCATGGTGGGGAAGAAGCTGCGCTCCTCGTCTTGGAGCAAGGAGTCAGGGAAGCAGATGGAGGTGAGCGGCACGAAACGCGGCGCCTTGGTGCCTTGCGGGCTGGGGCTGCGGTAGGCGCCTGCGGGATCCTTGCCCTCCGAGTTTGGCGGGCCTACGCCGGTGTCCCCAGGCGCCGGGGGCAGCGGCTCCAGAGCCCCGAGCAATTCCTGCATGGCGCCTGGCGGATCCAGGCTCTCCTCGGGTCGCAGGCGGGGGCTGGGGACCGCGGGCTCCAGGCCATGGCTGCGGAGGTGGGCCTCGAGCTGCAGGGGCATGGGTGGTGGAGGCGGGGGTGGCGGTGGAGGTGGCTGGGGTGCCCCATCGCGGGTGGCTGGCTCAAGGAGGTGAACGCCGGCTTTGGAGGCGCTGGGAGAGGGACTGGGGGCATGGCTGAGGACCGAGGGGAGCAGCTGGGGGGGAGGCGGAGGCAGCACCAGTGGGAGGTCAGGGCCCCCGGCCTCCAGAAGGAGGCCATGGGGAGTGGGCTGGGTGGACTGGGCCGTGGGAGGTGGGGGTGGAGGGCTCTTTTGCAAGAAGGCCCCCAGCTCCTTGGCACCTGCCCCATAGTGGACAACAGAGGTGGCCAGCCCCTCGGGGGTCTCGCCACCCCGCTCTGGCCCTTTCTTCTTCTCCTTCAGCCTCCCCAGGCCCAGCTCCAGTGCCGCGGTGGCACCCTCATCCAGGCTGGCACTGGTGCGGATGACACTCTGCAGGTGGTACCTCTGGGGGTCTTCCTTGGCCAACTCGTAGGGTGTACCCGGCGGTCCCCCAGCCCCGCCACTCCCCCCAAGTCCCTTAGAGGCATCTGCTGCCCCGTCCTCGCCCACCAAGCCGTCCGCCCCTGAGGTCCGAGGAGGGCTGGGCGCCTGCAAGAGGTGCTGGATAAGGAACTCCTCATCCTCTGTGCGCTCCGCTGGAGGCCCACCTGGGCCCGCCAGCAGCTCCGAGCCATCCCCCTTGCCCTTGTAGCCACCTGCTCCAGCTGCATAGCTGCCAGCTCCCGGAGGTGCCAGGAAAGGCGCTGAGGCCAAGACTGAGCTCAGGTATTTGCCAGGGGCTCCTGGAGAGCCAACTCCAGGTGGGCGGCCGGTGGCAGGCGGTGACTGGAGTGGACGAATGATGTGAGATGGGCTGGCCTCACCGCCGCCTCCCAGGGAGCTAGGTCCCCAGCCACCCCCATGGCCTGAGAGCGCTGGGGAATGCCCAGTACTGTAGCTGAGCGAGGGGCTGGCTGTGGGCAGCCCCTGGGAGTGGGCTGCTGGCCCTGGGTATGGCTCGCCCTGCACCCCATACAGCTGCCCCTGCAGCTGGTCCGGGGAGTAGCTCTGACATGTGGCCAGGCCAGGAGGAGGGGGGCCGCTGGGGGGCTGTGGGGGGCCCCCTGAGTAGCTGGGGGCTTTGCTCAAGTCCTGTGCCTGCCCCCCTCCAAACCCTTGCCCGTAGGCCTGGGGTCCCAGAAGCCCTTGAGGCTGACCAGGGGAATAAGCCTGGCCCCCTGCCCCTCCAGCCCCAGAGGCCTTCCCAGTGGCATAGGCAGCTGCTGGCCCACCCAGGCTCTGACATTTGGGGGTGGCGGTCGAACGGGGTGGGGGGGGCCTGGTGGCACCCCCGGCAGCTGCTCCATAACCACCTTTGCCCGTCTTGTACCCAGGCGACTGAATGATAGGGCGGTAACCTCCGCCACCACCCCCAGCCCCACCGCCCCCTGCTGCCTCAGGGCCTGTGGCCCGGCCAGATGCCCCCGCCGTGGCTCCGCTGGGACCAGCCTTGCTAGGCTCCCCAGCACCCGGGGAGGGCTCCCCACCACCCAGGGGGCTGCAAGCCAGGTTGGCCCGGTGGCCCATGGAGGGGTAGCTGCCTCCACAGCTCAGGTAGTGCTGGAGGGCATGGGCTGGTGGCGGGGGTGGTGGGGGCTGGGCACTGGCTGGCCGCTGGTAGTGCTTGATGACCGTGTCCTGGCGGGGCAGGGCCCGCTCAGGCGGCGGTGGGCCCGGGGCAGCACCCGAGAAGTTATAGAGCTGTGGGGAGGACTGCTCGGCAGCGGCAGCGGCAGCGGAAGAGGAAGCCAGCAGGTTGAACTGAGTTGGGAGGTGGCGAGGAGGTGGTGGTGGGTCTGGGGGACCAGGGCGGTAAGGGGGGGTCTGGGCTGGACCAAGACCAGCTGGCCCCAAGACACCACCCCCTGCCAGGCGCTCGAAGCCCAGTGAAGAGGGCACCGTGGGTGCCTGCGAGGGCTTCAGGTGCAGCACGTCATGAGGGGACAGGAGCCCGTTAGCTGGAGGGCTGAATGGGGGGTCCTGGAGGCTGAGGGACGAGGGCACTGGGAAGGGGCGGCTGCCGAAGGAAGCCGGGTGTTGGTAAGCCGACAGGGCAGAGGAGGACGGAAAGGTGCTGGAACCCGGCAGGGCGCCCGAGATGAAGAGCTCCGTGGGGCCTGGCGTGTGCATGGCTGGAGATGAGGAAGACCTCGGGTCAGAGAGGACAGTAAGCCAGTCCCACCCTGGCCCTGCAGGGCCGGCGCTGGGCTTACCTGTTTGCCAGGAAGGACTGCGGAACTGGGAGAGGAGAGAGGAGGCAGAGGGGCCAGGCTGGGGGCCCCGGGATTCCAGGGCCGAGATGAGGTTCATGACGGAGGCGTCGGGCCCTGCTGAGCCCGCGTGGTGGAGGCCAGTGTCGAAGAGTCCGGAGAGGCCTGGCCGGGGACAGGGGGTATAGTCAGCCAGGTGGGGGTGGGTAGGATACGGTCAAGAGAGAAAGGCAAGAGGCCAAAAGCAGGTTGGATCAGGAAAAGAAGGGGATTGGAGAGAAAAGGGCAAATTCAAAAAGAAGATGGACAGAACCAAGCTAATGAGACACGAATGAGCGGAGGGAAGGGGGAAAGGTGAGACAGTAAAGCAAGACAAGGGGCAATCCAGTCATAAGGACAGGGGCCCAGGTAGGAAATGGTAGAAGAAAGCGTAGAAAAATCTAGAAGCGAAAGAGCCGGGGCAAAAGAATAGAGTCTTCAGTAAGGCCGGGAGGGAGACCAAATTTGGATATTTCCAGCAAGGAAGAGGAAAGAATGGTACGGTGAAGTCTAAGAAAGACCAGAGAACGAGTCAAAAGGGATTGAGCTATGTGGGAAGCTTCAGAAAAAAAGATGGGGAGGGAAAAAGGGAAGGAGCCAATCAGGAGGGTCAAGGGTCAAACTGGACCGCATCATGCCATTACCAGTACCCCTAGGAAGAGGGAACCAATCAGAAACCTTGGAGGCAAAGGCAAGGGGGGTAGAATAAGGCAATGGGGCAAAATAAAATAAAAGGGGGCGGGCCAGAGAATTAGAGCCAATCAGGAAGAAAGGGAATCAGGAAGAAAGAATTCAGAGTTCCAAAGAGCCAAAAGAATAGGGCAAACCCAGAGGGAAAGAATTGGGGTGGGCTGGAGAGAGGCGGAAAAGCCTGGAAGAGAAGGTGGGATTTGGGGGCTGGTGGTACAGGGCCAATTGGAGCGAAAGGGGCGGGGCGAGGCAGGGGCGGACGAATCCGGCGAGAAATGAAGCTGGGACCAGCAGCCTCAAAGGCAACCAATCGGAGGAGACACAGCAAGGGGCGGGCCACGGCACAGGCCACGGCCAATTAGGAGGGGCGGAACTTTCAACAGCCAATCAGCTGCATCGGGAGGGGGGGAGGAGGGCCAGCCCAAAGCGGGGCGGGATGGGGGCCGTACCTGCCGGGTGGTGGTTGGTGGCATAGCTTTGCAGTGGGTGGGGGGCCGCGTAGGCCTGGCGGTGTAAGATGTCCGTCTCGGGGTGCGAGGTCCTGGAGCTGCCATAAACCAAGCTGGGGGGAAAGGGGAGACGTCAGGGGGTTCTTCCAAGCTGCCTTCTGAGAAGGAAGCTCAGGAAACCCCCCGGGGAGTTGGGGGGACCCTTCCAGCTGACGGGGGTTGGGGGTGTTAAGCTAAGGAACCGTAGGCCCTAAAGGGGAGAACACAAGGGAATCGGGGTGCCCAACTAAAGAGCCACAGAAATGGCCCCCACTCTAGAGCCCGAATAGAGAGCCCGGATAGTCTCACGTTTACAAACAGGCATGCTCAGAGACGAGACTAACACACAGAAGAGGGTCCAAGGCAGAGGAAGCGTCTTGAGTTGCAAATGAGAGCCCTCCCCCGTCGACCCCACCAACCCCCCCAGCCCCCGTCCCGGCGACACAGGCCATGGGGCCAACGCCAGAGGTCCACATGGACGCCTCCTCTTCCGTAGACACACGGGAACACATAGGCCCTGAACTTCATGGGGTGGTGCAAAACAAGTTGGGAGCGGGAGGCAGATCGGTTCCCAAGCGGCAACGGTTTGGGGGGCGGAGAGAAGAGGGAATAAGATCCGGGGAAAGTACCAGGTACAAGTGTGAACAAGAACACCGACCATCCCCGGGGGTTGAGGTTCAAATGCATGGGCCCGTGCAATGCCAGGTATGTGTGCAAACGGGTATTCAACTCACCCGTGGGGAAGAAAAGATATAGACGGAGGAATCCCACACGGAAAATCCTGACACACTTGGGGTTATGCCCTGCTGGGAAATCCAGGTGTGTTGGGGGGGGAGGTGCTCGGGGATAGGTGAAGTGTGAGGGCAGGTGAAGGTGAAGGCAGGATAGGTGAAGAAGCAGCAGGAAAGGGGCAGATTCACAGGTGAACACGCTGCCAGCCACGCACGCACAGGGCCCACGCTCAGACACACAAACACACACCCGGGAAACATCCGACTCTTCCCATGCAACGGCCCCAGTCCGTGGCCAGACTCAAGAGGGCAAACGCTCCACTCCTTGCGATCAACTAGGATTCTCTGCCTTTGGGGGTGGGGGCATTAAAGGGGGCGTGTCCCAGATGCCGGACCCCCCCACTACACACACAGAACCCCAGCTTAGGAAGGGGGCGGGGCCCCGTGCCCACTCTGCGCGCGGAATTCTTGGGGGGGCGCCTAGTGGCGCGGCCTCGCACAGTCCCGGAACAATAGGACCTGAGAGGGGGTTCGCGCCCCCCAATCTGCGTTCTAATTCTTCTCTTCTTCCCACCTTTGCAAGAGCAGTGCCTGGGGCGCGGGGGGAGGGGTCACCAAGCCGGGAATCCAAGGATGGGGGGAAGTCCAGGCCTTGCTTCGCCAGTCCCTCCCACCTTCCCAAGGCCTTCCCGTCCGAAATTGTTTTGCACCCCCATTTTCCCGCTGCAATTCTCCCTTTGCATGCCGGAGCTGGCTTTGGCGGAGTTTGCAATTTGCAAACTGGGGCGGCGGCGTTGTTACAAACCGAGGAAGGCCGCTCCCTTGCAAGCCGGAGGGGAGTTTGCGATGCACGCGTCGCCGGGCGGGCCCGGCCCGGCCCGGCTGGGCTCCCACCCCTTGGCCCCCTTCTCCAGGCCACCCTCAGCTCCTTACCTAGCTTTCGCTGACCTCTCGTAACTCCATCCCGCCCCGGCGCCGAGCGGGTCCCCGAAGCCGGCGCTGGGGTAGTTCCTGTCCATGAATTGGCCGCGGTGGAAATTGGGGGGAGGGGGAGGGGGAGGGAGGGAGGGAGGGGGCGCGCGCGCGCTCTCCTCCGCCGCCGCTCCCTCCGCTGCTGCTTTTTTTTGCCCCCTTTTCTCTCTCTCTTTTTTTCTTTGCAGCCGCCGAAGGCCCGGGAAGGCCCCGGGCGGGGGAGGGAGGGGGCAGGGGCGGAGGGGCGGGCAAGGGAGGGGGTGCAGTCGCTGAGCCAAGGAAGGGGGAAGGGGGGTTCCCCCTAGAGGAGGGAAGGGGGGGAGGAGGGACCCCGCTGTCTCCGCCTTTGCCCCGGCGCTTGCGAGAGAAAAGGGGGGGCGCGCGCGCGGGAGGGGGCGTCCCGGGCGGCCCCGGGGTGGGTGCAGGCGCTGGGTGCTCGCTCTCTCGCCGCCGCCGCCGCCGCCTCCTCCTCCTCTGCGCTCACGGTGCAGCCATCTTTGCACAAGGCGGCTGGGGGAGGGGGGAGGGGAAGGGGGGGCGGGCGGCGGGGTGTCTGGCTGCGCTCCGCTTCCTCCCACAATCCCGTGCAAATGCAAAAAAAAAAAAAAAAAAAAAAAAAAGGGAGAGTGAGAGAGAGACTGAGCGCAAGCAGGGCCTGGGGGTGTAGGGCGCGTTTGCACAGAAAACCAGTTCCGATGCGCCCGGGATCGCGGTTCATTTCATTATTATTATTTTTTTTTGCATTATTTCTGCTTTTTTGGTCTCCTTTCCGAAGGGTTTTTATTTAGGGGAACAGCTCAACTCCAGCTCCCTGGGTGCAATGCGAGCCTGCCCGCACCGAGCACGCTTGCAAATATGCCCCCCGCCCTTTCCCTGGGTTACGAAGTGCCCCTGTACCGCACGGGGAGTGCACGAAGACACGCGTGTGCACAGGCGGGGCTCTGCGTGTGCGTACCCTGTGGCACTGGAGGGGGCTGTCAGGTCATATCTGCCCATACACAAGATGGCACAGCCGGGGCTGGGCTCCTGGGTCCGAATTTCCCCGCGCGTCTGCCCACCACGGGGGCAGAATTGACCAGTGCCCTCACGGTCAGGAGAGTGTGGGGGCCCGCGAGGGGCCAGGACACGGGAACACGTTGCCGAGAACATGTGTATATCCATACGCGGCGGAAACGCGTGTGCCAGGGCAGGCCTCGGGCCGGATGATCCCTACTCCCACCATCCCCCCCTCCAAGTCCAGATTCGGCGTCTACGAGGCCTAGGGGCTTCCGGAATCCGGTATGCATCAGGGGCACGGTTCGGAGAGCCGGGTCTCGAAAGCAGCTCTTCAGTAAGGCCTCCTGAGGCTGCAAGAGGAAAGGCACACTAGGGAGTCAAAGATCTGGCTGTTTTTCTCCCCCACCTCAACCAGGACCACTCCGACCGCCCTTGGCTTCTCAGCCAATCCAGGACCCTCTGGGCACAGGCCCCACCCTCCTATACGGCTCCACACATACAACGCTGGGCCACGCCCCTAGACCATTGCATGGGGCCCCGCCTCTAGACCATTGCATGGGGCCCCGCCCCCGCACTCCAAGCCCCGCCCTAGGTAAGAAGGCCCAAATTCCAAGTCCCGCCCCTGAGCCCAGGTTACTCCTCCAACGTGCCCACCCCTCTGCGCCCCGCCCCCGGGCAGAAGCCACGCCCCATACCTGGCGTAGGGGGGTGGAGGTGCGTCGTGTACCCCAGAGGCTGCCAGCGCCTGCTCATAGGTGGGGAGGCCTGGGGGTGGGGGTGGGGGTGGAGGCAGGGGCGTCGGTGGGACCAGAGGGCTCAAAGGACTCAGAGGGCTTATGAACCCGGCCCTGGGGACAGCAAAGGTACGGTTAGCGGAGGCAACTTACAGGATACCTAGACTAGGGAGGAAGAGAGGGGATCTAGGAGACGGAAACTCAGGGTGACACTGGGACAGAGCTGGAAGAGAGGTGGACTTCAGAATAGGAGGGTCACCTTCAGCCTAGCCTTACACACAGAAAAGCGCCTCAAATGACAGGCAGCTGCACACAGACAGGCAGACACAGAAATCAGCAACCACAGAGACACACTCTTATTCAGACACACTCATGTGCACCAGATACAGGCAGAGCAATAGAGAAAAAGACAGCCCTGCCGGGTGCATGGCGCACACCTGTAGCTCTAGTTCCTCAGGAGGCTGAGGTGGGAGGATTTCTTGAGTCTAGGAAATTGAGGCTGCAGTGAGCTGCGAACAGGCCACTGCACTCCAGCCCGGGCAACAGAGTGAGACTTTGTCTTTTTTTAAAAAAAAAAAAAAAAAAAAAAAGGGGCCAGGCGTGGTGGCTCACACCTGTAATCCCAGCACTTTGGGAGGCCAAGGTGGGCAGATCACCTGAGGTCAGGAGTTCGAAACCAGCCTGACCAACATGGAGAAACCCATCTCTACTAAAAATACAAAATTAGCCGGGCGTGGTGGAGTGCGCCTATAATCCCAGCTACTCTGGAGGCTGAGGCAGGAGAATCACTTGAACCCGGGAGGCAGAGGTTGCAGTGAGCCAAGATCATGCCATTGCACTCCAGCCTGGGCAATGAGAGTGAAACTCCGTCTCAAAAATAAAAAAAAAAGACAGCCCTGCAGAGAGGCAGGCCAACACACACCAAACAGACAGAACTCAGCCCATCCATATAGACAGAAACACAACATAGATGCACTCCTCACCAATTTCCCACACCCACTCAGGTGCTGCACCTGTCACCACTGAAACTGACATACCGCAGACACCCAGACACCACAGGCTGCACCGTCGCAGCCTCACCAGATACAGTATCCAGAGTGGTAATCCCACGGATACTGGTAATCCCAGTACCGCAAAGAGAGGCTGGCAGCAAAAGTGGTCAGAGCTACTGCGGGCCAGGTACTGAGGATCCAGACAGACAAGAGCGACAGACAGACGCCAAAACCAGATACAAGCCAGCTCACAGACTCACTCTCCAAATGACTGTGTCCTTAGGTTTTTATCAGTGCCCGCCTGCCCCCAATCCTTAGCACATCCCTTTAGGTCAATGCTTCCTCCCTCCCCTGCTCTCCACCACCACCCCCTCCTCGCTGAAGCCCCCTTACTCTTGGGGACAGGCCTGCTGGCCTTGGCGACGTCGCCAGCGCAGATACCAAAAGGCTCCCAGGCCGGCCAGGACAATGAGCAGGATGCCACATGTCAGCCCCACAGCCAGGCCTGCCACATCCACTCGTCCACGCCCTGCAGGGAAGCAGGGAAGGGGAGACACTGTCTGGGGGACTGCCACCCACCCCAACGTCAAAATTCCTTCCCACTGAGGGAAGAGAACGGACCCGGAAGCAGGCAGAGCTGGGGTCCCTTCCTAGCCCTGTGACCTCAAGCAATTCACCTCATTCCTTTCTCTGACTCTCCACTGCCGGTTCTGTAAAATGGGAACCATAACCCCTACCCCACTGTAAAAACTTAACGAGATTAGGCTGGATGCAGTGGCTCACGCCTGTAATCCCAGCACTTGGGAGGCCGAGGCACATGGATCACTTGAGGTCAGGAGCTCAAGACCAGCCTGGCCAACATGGTGAAACCCTGTCTCTACTAAAAATACAAAAAAATTAGCCAGGCATAGTGGTATGTGCCTATAATCCCAGTTACCTGGGAGGCTGACACAGGAGAATTGCTTGAACCCAGGAAGCTGATGTTTTAGTGAGTTGAGGTTGCACTATTGCACTCCAGCCTGGGCAACAAGAGCGAAACTCTGTCTCAAAAAAAAAGAAAAAAAAAAAAAGGCCGGGCACGGTGGCTCACACTTGTAATCCCAGCACTTTGGGAGGCCGAGGCGAGCGGATCACGAGGTCAGGAGATCGAGACCACGGTGAAACCCCGTCTCTACTAAAAATACAAAAAATTAGCCGGGCGTGGTGGCGGGCGCCTGTAGTCCCAGCTACTCGGAGAGGCTGAGGCAGGAGAATGGCGTGAACCCAGCAGGCGGAGCTTGCAGTGAGCCGAGATCGCGCCACTGCACTCCAGCCTGGGCGAGACTCCGTCTCAAAAAAAAAAAAAAAAAATTAACCAGGCTTGGTGGTGCTTGCCTGTGGTCCCAGCTACTCGAAGGATGAGGCAGGAGGATCACTTGAGCCAGGGAGATTGTGGCATTGCCCTCCAGCCTGGATGACAGAGAGAGACTCTGTCCCCTTCAAAAAAAAAAAAAAAAAAAAAGGATGTCATATGTACTACTTGGAATACGCTTTTAAAATTATTCATTGTAGCTAGGCACAGTGGCTCACACCTGTAATTTCAGAACTTTGGGAGGCTAAGGAAGGAAGATCACTTGAGCCCAGCCTGGGCAAGAGGGAAAAAAAATTCTTTTTTTTTTTTTTTTGAGACAGGGTCTGACTGCATGGAGTGCAGTGGCGCAATTGCAGCTCACTGCCACTTGGCCTCCAGGGCTCAGGTGATCCTCCCACCTCTGCCTCCTGAGTAGCTGGGACCACAAATGTGTGCCACCATGCCTGGCTAATTT
Source organism: Nomascus leucogenys (assembly GCF_006542625.1). Taxonomy (NCBI): domain Eukaryota; kingdom Metazoa; phylum Chordata; class Mammalia; order Primates; family Hylobatidae; genus Nomascus; species Nomascus leucogenys. The sequence continues at coordinate 63,799,493 of NC_044390.1, read as the reverse complement.
TTGTGTTTTTGTAATTTTTTGTATTTTTTGCCCAGGTTGGTCTCAAACTCCTAGGCTCAAGCAATCCACCAATCTCTACCTCCGAAAGTTCTGGGATTACAGGCATGAGCCACCACTGAGCCTGGGGAAAAAATGTTGTTTTTTTTGTTTTGTTCTGTTTTGAGACGGAGTCTTGCTCTGTTGCCAGGCTGGCGTGCAGTGGCGCAATCTCGGCTCACTGCAACCTCTGCCTCCCAGGTTAAAGCGATTCTCCTGCCTCAGCCTCCCAAGTAGCTGGGACTACAGGTGTGCGCCACCACATCCAGCTAATTTTTATATTTTTAGTAGAGATGGGGTTTCACTACATTGGCCAGGATGGTCTCGATCTCTTGACCTCGTGATCTGCCCACCTTGGCCTCCCAAAGTGCTGGGATTACAGGCATGAGCCACCTCACCCGGCTGGAAAAAAATGTTTTTAATAGCTGGGTGTGGTGCTACAGGTACCTGTAGTCCCAGCTACTTGGGAGGCTGAGGAAGAAGGGTCACTTGACCCAAGGAGGTCAAGGCTACAGTGAGCCAGGATCACTCCACTATACTCCAGCCTAGGGTGACTGGACCCTGTCTCTAAAAGAAAAAAAAAAAATGGCCGGGCTTGGTGGCTCACACTTGTAATCCCAGCACTTTGGAGGCCAAGGCAGGAGGATCACTGGAGCCTAGGAGGTCGAGAGCAGCATAGACAACACACTGAGCACAGTGAGACCCCCATCTCTACAAAAAAAATGTTTTTAAGTATCTGGGCGTGGTGGTGCATGCCTGTAATCGCAGCTACTCAGGAGGCTTAGGTGGGAGGATCACTTGAGCCTAGGAGGTCGAGGCTGCAGTGAGTCGTGATTGTGCCACTGCACTCCAGCCTGGGCGACAAAGTGACCCTATTTCTTTTTTTTTGGAGACACTCTGTTGCCCAGGCTGGAGCACAGTGGTGTGATCTCGGCTCACGGCAACCTCTGCTTCCCAGGTTCAAGCGATTCTCCTGCCTCAGGCTCCCAAATAGCTGGGATTATAGGCGCGCGCTACCATGCCCGGTTAATTTTTGTATTTTTAGTAGAGATGGGGTTTCACCACGTTGGCCAGGCTGATCTCTAACTCCTGACCTCAGGTGATCCGCCTGCCTTGGCCTCCCAAAGTGCTGAGATTACAGGCATGAGCCACCACATCTGACCGCAGTAAACCCCCAGACTTTTGAGCCCCTTTAGCAAAAGGCACAAGTGCAGCTTCAGAAGGCAGGTCCTCCTGATTTGGGCACCTTCAGGTAGATTCAAGGAGCCTCTAGGCCTGTCAGGAAAGAGTTACCTCCCCTAGCAACCAGGCTCCAATGTGAGACTCCAGCCCAGACCTAGGGCCTGTTGCTAAGGTGCATCTACCCCTAGCAACCGGGCCACAAGGGGGTGGGGCATCGGGGGCCCGGAGGGGGATCCTCCAGTGGGCAGAAGGCCTTGGGTCCTGGAGCCTGGCTAGGTGTGGTTGCTAGGGAGAAGGCCTCCTTAGCAACCAGGCAGCTGCTGGGATAGGGCTGTGGGGGAGGGGAAATCAGCCAGGTACTGCTTCAGGCTTCCTCTGGTCTGGCCTGGCCAGGCCCCGTTGCTAAGGAGCAGCCCCCCTTAGCAACAAGGCTGGCAACAAGATGGGGCCTTGAAACTCAGAAGAGGGGTTGTTGGGGGCAAAACGGGCAGGTGAGGATGGGCAGGCTTCCTCCCTTGGTCGTGTTACTAGAGGGCTGTGTCCCCAGCAATCAAGCTGCCGAAGGGGCTGGTCTTTCCACTTACTCTGGACACCAGGGAAGGGTTCAGGTTGGCCTGCCCCTCTGAGCCTAAGGCCTGACGGGCCCCACAGCTCTAACCTTTCCCTCCACTGATACTTTTCCCTTCCTAGGGACACAGGACCTGCATCCAATAAGATGTGGTGGGGCCTGGCACCTATAGTCTCAGCAGTTTGGGACACTGAAGCAGAAGGATTGCTTGAGGCCAGGCATTCAAGACCAGCCTGGGCCACATAGCGAGACCCCGTCTGTACAAAAACTACAAAAATTACCATGGTAGTGCGTTCCTGGAGTCCCAATTACTCAGGAGGCTGATGTGGGAAGATCGCTTGAGCCTGGGAGGTTGAGGCTGCAGTGAGCCAAGATTGTATCACAGCACTCCAGCCTGGGTGACAGAGTGAGACCCTGCCTCAAAAATAAATAATTAAAGGCCAGGCGCGGTGGCTCACGCCTGTAATCCCAGCACTTTGGGAGGCCGAGGAGGGTGGATCATGAGGTCAGGAGATCAACACCATCCTGGCTAACACAGTGAAACCCTGTCTCTACTAAAAATACAAAAAATTAGCTGGGCGTGGTGGCGGGCGCCTGTAGTCCCAGCTACTAGGGAGGCTGTGGCAGGAGACTAGCGTGAACCCAGGAGGCGGAGCTTGCAGTGAGCCGAGATCGCACCATTGCACTCCAGCCTGGGCAACAGAGCGAGACTGTCTGAAAAAAAATAAAAAGCAAAAATAAATATTTAAAAATAAAATAATAATAAGGTGTGGGGGGCTCCTCAGGCAAGCTGGGGTCTTAAGGGAGGGAACTCCTTTAGCAGCCAGCTTCAGAGAGCACAGAATTGGGGGGCAGACGATTCTTGTACCTAATTTGGAGGGGAGGACGTTGGTTTGGCCTCCCTGGGAAGGGACTCCCTTAGCTGCACAGAACAAGATGGCTTCAGCCCCTCACTCACCTCCTTTGCCATTGTAGATGTAGCTCTCCCAAAAGCGCTCCTTGACGGGGGAGGAGTGGAAAAGAAGGGGAATTCAGCTGGGAGGTTCACACCCCCAAACTAGCCCATCCTGATTTCTGAGACACCAAGGAGGAGGGAGCTGAAGGCCAGAACCTCCCCCTGCAACCTCCCCACAGGTATAGAGAAGAGACAGGGCCCAAAACTCCAGGGTCTCAAGGCCCTCACCGTGAGGGTGTTGTCCTCAAAACACTCCCTGGCCTCTTCCCAGGAACACCTCTCTTCTCGACACTCCCGTTCCAGGTTCCCTGGTGTGAGCAGCTCCAGGTCCCAGTGGTTGGCTCTTGGAATCCGGTTATGGCTACTCAGGAAGCTCTGGGCCTCTGGGGGACCCAGGAAGACTTCTGGACCCAAAGACATGAGGGACAGAAAAATGGAGGGTCCCTAGGGCTGGAGTCATAGGGGGATGGAAAGCAGTGGGGTCCTGGAGGAAGGAGCAGGGGTTGGGAATCCAGACTCCTGGGTCTGAAGGAGGAAGGGGCTGGGTCCTGGAATCCTGGAAGAGGAGGGACTAGAGACATTCCTGAGTCAGGGGGAGGCCAGCGCCAAGTGTCTGGATACCACTTCCCCCAAACACTCACCTTGGTCTGTCTCCCCACTGGGTGAAGTATCCAGGCAGGTGGTTAATCCCATGTATAGCAGCAGCAGAGAGGGGTGGCCCCTCATATTTTCCAGATGCCTAGAACCAGGTTTGTTACAGCTGACAAGGGCCTTAGTCCCTGGGTAATGAGGCAGTGCCTCTCTGACTGGCCTCTGTGGTCCATGAATGGTAATAATAGCAGACACTTACGCAGCCTGTATTCTGTGCCAGATACTGTTTACCTATATAAACTCATTTTACTTTTTTTTGGTTTTTTTGTTTGTTTTTGTTTTTGTTTTTGTTTTTAGGTGGAGTCTTGCTCTGTCACCCAGGCTGGAGTGCAGTGGTGCTATCTAGGCTCACTGCAAGCTCCGCCTCCTGGGTTCACGCCATTCTCCTCCCTCAGCCTCCCAAGTAGCTGGGACTACAGGCACCCGCCAGTGCGCCCAGCTAATTTTTTTTGTATTTTTAGTAGAGACGGGGTTTCACTGTGTTAGCCAGGATGGTCTCGATCTCCTGACCTCATGATCCACCCGCCTTGGCCTCCCAAAGTGCTGGGATTACAGGAGTGAGCCACTGCGCCCAGCCTACTGTTTTTTTTTTGACATGGAGTCTCGCTCTGTCAGCCAGGCTGGAGTGCAGTGGCACAATCTCAGCTCACTGCAACCTCTGTGTCCTGGGTTCAAGCGATTCTCGTGCCTCAGCCTACCAAGTAGCTGGGATTACAGGCATGTGCCACCACACCTGGCTAATTTTCTTTTTTTTTTGAGACAGAGTCTCGCTCTGTCACCCAGGCTGGAGTGCAGTGGTGCAATCTCTGCTCACTGCACACTCCAACCCCCGGGTTCGTGCCATTCTCCTGCCTCAGCCTCCCGAGTAGCTGGGACTACAGGTGCCCGCCAGCACGCCTGGCTAATTTTTTTGTATTTTTAGTAGAGATGGGGTTTCACTGTGTTAGTCAGGATGGTCTTGATCTCCTGACCTCGTGATCCGCCCGCCTCAGCCTCCCAAAGTGAATTTTCATATTTTTAGCAGAGATGGAGTTTCACCATGTTGGCCAGGCTGGTCTTGAACTCCTGACCTCAAGTGATCCCCCCACCTCAGCCTCCCAAAGTGCTCGTGCTGGGATTACAGGCGTGAATTTTCATATTTTTAGCAGAGATGGAGTTTCACCATGTTGGCCAGGCTGGTCTTGAACTCCTGACCTCAAGTGATCCCCCCACCTCAGCCTCCCAAAGTGCTCGTGCTGGGATTACAGGCGTGAGCCACTGTGCCCGGCCTCAACTCATTTTACTTTTCACAGGAGTCATACAAAAATTAGCTGGGCGTGGTGGTGGGCGCCTGTAATCCCAACTACTTGGGAGGCTGAGCCAGAAGAATCACTTGTACTGGGAGGCAGAGGTTGCAGTGAGCTGAGATTGTGCCACTGCACTCCAGCCTGGGTGACAGAGCGAGATTCCATGTCAAAAACAAAACAAAACTTTTCACAGGAGTCCTTTTTTTTTTTTTTTTTAGATAGAGTCTTACTCTGTCACCCAGGCTGGAGTGCAGTGGCGCTATCTCAGCTCACTGTGACCTCTGCCCCTGGGTTCAAGCGATTCTCCTGACTCAGCCTCCCGGGTAGTTGAGATTACAGGCGTGCACCACCATGCCCGGCTAATTTTTATATTTTTAGCAGAGATGGGGTTTCACCATGTTGGCCAGGCTGGTCTCAAACTCCTGAGCTCAAGTGATCCACCCACCTCGGCCTCCCAAAGTGCTGGGATTACAGGTGTGAGCCACTGCGTCCGACCAGGAGTCCTGTTATTATCCCCAATATAGAGAACAGGAAACTGAGGCACAGAGAGGTAATATAGCTTGCCGAAGGTCACACAGTGTGCAAGTGTGAGAGCCAGGATTTCAGTGAAGGCAGTGTCCGCCAGAGAAGAGAGCAAGGAGCAGGCAGCTTATCTTTTCTTCCCCACTGTGTCTACAGCACCTGACACAGATGCTTATAAACATGTCCACTGGTGATTTGGAGTCTTCCCTTCCTGGTAATTTCCACTTGTGCCTCTTTCTGTGCTCATTGTCACATCCACCCACAGACAACAAAGATTACGAGAGAGGCAGAGGCAGGGGATTAGTTATATTATTGGGTCTAGGGACCTAAGTGGGCAGGGGTCCTGGACTCCTGGACCTAGGAGCCCCAAACTTCTGGGTCTCGGAGGGGCGGGGAGCCAGGATGCCTGGGTCCCCAAGCCAGGCTCTTCCTCCAGGGACATTCACTTACCTGCCCAGAAATGTGAGCACTGCCCCTTCCTCTTTAATCGAGACCTCCTTGGCCAGCTACAGCCAGCTGTGAAGGGGGACAGGGAAGAGGGGAGGGGATAAGGAGGAGGGGCGCCCCACTCCCGGTAACCAGGCCTGATCCCGGTTTCTGGCAGGTGGGCGGAACTTGCCATTACCTGCCCTGGGAGGGACTCAGGTAAGGGACAAAGTATTTAAAGGGACCTTGGGATAAAGGACTTAAAGGCCAGAGCTCCATGAGAAAGCCAAGGTGTCGAATACCATGGGGCACTTGGGGGATTAGATTCGACCCTCCCTCCTCCCTCCCCACCCCTACCCCCTCTGGCTCTCCCCTGGGAGTTCGCCTGTCCGAGCTAGAAAAATTGTCTAGGTCTCTAGGTATCTAGAAACTAGCGGGAACGATATGCCTTAGTCCCTGGGACAGCTGGGCGGTGCCGCAGTAAATCCCTGTTTCCTGAGGGCGACTTGAACGGCTTTGATTTTCAATTTCCCAATGGCTCTGTCTGTAAAATGGGAGCGTAGTTGTCTCTTCTCAATTGTGTTTTAAGATGCAGCAAGAAAAGTGGATGATATGTTTGGGAAAGTGGGCTTCCTAATCTCTAGGAGGAATGATTAGTCCTTAAATTTGGGCTTGGAGAGACTCAAAACCTGGGAATCAAGCAGGAAAAAACGATCTCCCTAGGAAATGCCTAGTACATAGAAAGCGTTCCCCATATTCCCACCAGTTTCAATATCCAGAACTTTCGATTAGCTACTCACGTTTCCGGAGGGAGAAAGAGAAGAGAGGACTTGAGCAAGCTAGGCGGGGCACTTCCGCAACTAGGGGCAGCTCTACTTCCGGTGCCTCCTGCTGGGCGGAAGTGGGCAGAGCGGAGGGGGAAAATAGTGCTCCTTTCCGGTATCGGGGCACAGTTGAAGAAGCGTCCCAGGGACTGGGAGTCGTTCGTGAGGTGAGTTCGAGGCGGTGCAGGAAGAGTGTTGCTGGGATCGCTTTCCTGCGGGCTAGAGGCCTGGGGTCTTGAGGGAGACTGGAGCAAGATTTTGAATTCCCGATTCCCTGTCAATCATTATTAATATAGCTGTCCGGGCGCCCCAAGTTTGAAGCTGAACTACACTCTGCTGGAGGTGGCCAACCGTCCATCGGGCAGTTCTCTCTCTCTCTCTCTCTCACTATAAACTCAGTCAAGTGGTAGCTAGCATCGGCCAGTTCTCCTGAGAGTTACAGTTCCGCTGTAGATGATGGCTATTTGCTGGTGATCCCAAGGGAAGGAGTGGACTGGGATTGCTGGGGGTCTAAGGAGTGGGAGTTGAGGAAAGAGAATTCCTTTCCTGGCCTCAGTTTCTCAGACTGTGGTGGGACGGCGGACGATACTAGATTGTGCAGTCATCCATCGCCGCCTTCTCTTCACCTTTTTGACAGCCCCTTCCCTCTCGGGGTTGGTGCAGGGATTCACGTTTTCTTGTGTGGAGCTTCGGGCTCAGGCAGTCATGGATTCGCATTCTGATTGTGCTGCTAATTCTGTGAACTTGGGGCTTGAAGGGTCCTTGAGGCAGTTTGATGTTAATGTTTTCTTATGAAAATGTTCAAACTTATATAAAAGTGAGAGAAGAATACAGGAATTCCTGTCACCCAAATCTACCAATTATTTTTTTTGCCATACTTGCTGTATTTTTTTAAACTTAAAGAGATTAAAACAATTTGTAGGCATCATGACACTTAAGGATTGTCAAAAGACAAAATTACAACACATTTAGTGAGAAGATCTTAATTGGCATTTATCTGTGAATCTACAATCAAACAGCATCTAATTACGGAAAATAGCATGAGTGTTCCGATGAGCTGAGCAGAGGGGGAGGTTGTTTTCAGAGACAAAGGGCTGAGAAAATCAGAAACGGAAAACAAAAAGCTAGTTGGTTAAATTGATTAACTTGATTAAATTTCTAAGTTAAAGGTTAAAGTAGAGGGGACTTCCTTTATCAGGTGGGCTACAACTGAGTTGTTTGGGGATTTGGCTATTATCTCTCTCCTGATGTCTCAGAAGATCAGATATCAACGTAGTTTTGGCTTGGAAGCATGAAACTTTAGCATGAGTGACTCCATTTTGGTTTGGTCTATTGAACCTAGTGCAGGAGCTCAATCCAAACCAATGACCTTCTATAAATTTTATCTAACAGGGTGCGTGTGTAAAAACCAGAAACATTGCTAACATGACCACAATACCATTATCACACTTTAAAAGAACAACCGTAATTCTAGATACTATCCGTTACGTGGTGCAGAGTCAAGTCCAGTGTAACTGTGGGTTTGTTGGAATCAGGATATAGTTAAGTGATTACTATTGTCTTTTACATCTCTCTTAATTTAGAACTGTTCCCCCTTCCACTCCACTTTGGTTATTTCTTGGTGTAATCGATTCATTGAAGAAACTGATTCTAGTTCTGTTGATCATCCCATCCGAATTTGTCCATTTGCTTTTTTGTGGTCTCATTTTACTTGCTTCTGTTTTGTTTCTTTTTTTTTAAGTATTTAAAAATAGGCCAGATGCAGTGGCTCACGCCTGTAATCCCAGCACTTTGGGAGGCCAAGGCGGGCAGATCACGAGGTCAGGAGATCAAGACCATCCTGGCTAACACAGTGAAACCCCTTAGCCAGGCATGATGGCAGGCGCCTGTAGTCCCAGCTACTCGGGAGGCTGAGGCAGGAGAATGGCGTGAACCCGGGAGGCGGAGCTTGCAGTGAGCCGAGATCACACCACTGCACTCCAGCCTGGGCGACAGAGTGAGACTCCATCTCAAAAAAAAAAAAAAAAAAAAAAGATAGAGACAAGGTGTCGCTATGTTGCCCAGGCTGGTCTCAAACTCCTGGGCTTAAGCGATCCTCCTGCCTTGGCCTCCCAAAGTGCTGTGCTAAGATTACAGGTGTGAGCCATTGAGCCCGGCCTCATTTTACTTGTTTCTTCATGCCAGGGATCAGCTAATTATATTCTACAGACCAAACTCAAATCCTGCCAGCTACCTGTTTTAAAAATCCCCATTGGGCAGGCACAGTGGCTCATGCCTGTAATCCTAGCACTTTGGGAGGTGAAGGCAGGTGGATCACCTGAGGTCAGCAGTTCGAGACCAGCCTGGCCAACATGGTAAAACCCCATCTCTACTAAAAATACAAAAATTGGCTGGGCGTGGTGGCCGGCACCTATAATCCCAGCTACTCAGGAGGCTGAGGCAGGAGAATTGCTTGAACCCCAGGGACAGAGGTTGCAGTGAGCCGAGATCATGCCACTTCACTCCAGCCTGGGCAAAAGAGCATAACTCCCTCTCAAAAAAAAAGAAAAAAAGCATTAGTGGGATATAATTTACCTAACATATAGTTCACCCATTGAAAGTATACAATTCAGTGGTGTTTAGTACGTTGACAGAGTTGTGCAACCATCAACACTATCACTTTAAGAATATTTTCATCACCCAAAAAGAAACCCTGGTACTCATTAGCAGTCATTCCTTATTTCCTCCCAATCCTTCCCACCCCAGCCTTTGGCAGCCACTACTCTGCTATATCTATGGATTTGCCTAATCTGGGTATTTTGTACAAATGAAACCATAAAATATTATTGTGACTGCCTTCCTTCTTTCACTTAGCATGTTTTCAAGGTTCACCTATGTTGTGGCATGTATCAATACTTCTTTTTGCTTTTTTTTCCCGAGACAGGGCCTTGCTCTGTTACCCAGGCTGGAGTGCAGTGGTTCGATCATGGCTCACTGCAGCCTCAACCTCCTGGGCTCAAGTGATCCTCCTGCCTTGGCCTCCCAAAGTACTGGGATTACAGGTGTGAGCCATCGGCGCCCAGCCAGCTACTTTATTCATTTTATGGCTGGATAATATTCCTTTACCCAGGATATACTTACTTATTTTCTTATAAGTACTGCGCGCTAACCGATTGCGCCACTGGAGCCACAACCCAGGATATACTTATTTTCTTTTTTTTTTTTTTTTTTTTTGAGACAGAGTCTTGCTCTGTCGCCTAGGCTGGAGTGCAGTGGTGTGATCTCGGCTCACTGCAACCTCCGCCTCCCAGGTTTGAGCGACTCTCCTGCCTCAGCCTCCTGACTAGCTGGGACTACAGGCATGCACCACAGTGCTTATCTAATTTTTGTATTTTTAGTAGAAATGGGGTTTCGCCATGTTGGCCAGGATGATCTCGATCTCTTGACCTCATGATCTGCCTGCTTTGGCCTCCCAAAGTGCTGGGATTACAGGCATGAGCCACCACGCCCGGCCTGTGTGGAAGTATGTTTTTATTTCTATTGGCAGTGGAATTGCTAGGTCAAAAGGTGACTATTTAACCTTTTGAGAAACTGTGACTTTTCCAGAATGGCTATACCATTTTACATTTCTACTGCCAATGTATAAGGGTTGCAGCTTCTCCATATCCACACCAGCACTTATTATTGTCTTTTTGATTATAGTCATTCTAGGGGGTATGAACTGGTGTCTTTTAACGTGCTTATTGGCCATTTATAGATCTTCGAAGAACTGTCTATTCCAATCCTTTACCCATTTTCAAATTGTGTTAGGTGTCCTTTCACTATTGAGTTGTAAGTTTTTAATATATTCTCACTGCAATTCCCTTATCAGATATCCTGATTTTTTTTTTTTTTTTTGAGATGGAGTTTCACTCTTGTTGCCCAGGCTGGAGTGCAATGGTGCAATCTTGGCTCATCACAACCTCTGCCTCCCAGGTTCAAGTGATTGTCCTGTTTCAGCCTCCCCAGTAGCTGGGATTACAGGCATGTGCCACCACACCCAGCTAATTTTGTATTTTTAGTAGAGATGGGGTTTCTCCATGTTGGTCAGGCTGGTCTCAAATTCCCAACCTCAGGTGATCCACCCACCTCGGCCTCCCAAAGTGCTGGGATTACAAGTGTGAGCCACCTTGCCTGGCTTTTTTTTTTTTTTTCCCAGAGACAAGGTCTCACTCTTGTCACTGAGGCTGGAGTGCAGGGGTGCGGTGGCACCATCTTAACTCACTGCAGCCTCAACCTCCTGGGATCAAGTGATCCTCCTGCCTCAGCCTCCCAAGTAGCTGGGACCACAGGCGCATGCCACTATGCCCGGCTAATTTTTTAAATTTTGTTTTGTAGAGATGGAGTCTTGCTATGTTGCCCATAGCAAGTTCAAGTCTGGTCTCAAAACTCCTGTTGCTGCTGCTTTTTTTTTGGTAGAGACAGGGTTTTGCCATGTTGCTCAGGCTGGTCTTGAACTTGTGAGTTCAAGTGATCCTCCTGCCTTGGCCTCCCAAAGCGCTCTATCCAGGTGCGAGCCACAACAGCCAAGAGATATCTGACTTTTGTAACTGCTACCTGTTTTTGTTCAGCCTGCAAACTAAGAATTTTTGTTTGTTTGTTTGTTTGTTTGTTTTGAGACGGAGTCTTGCTCTGTTGCCCAGGCTGGAGTGCAGTGGTGCGATCTTGGCTCACTGCAAGCTCTGCCTCCTGGATTCACCCCATTCTCCTGCCTCAGCCTCCCAAATAGCTGGGACTACAGGTGCCGCCACCACACCCGGCTAATTTTTTGTATTTTTAGTAGAGACAGGGTTTCACCATGTTAGCCAGTATGGTCTCGATCTCCTGACCTTGTGATCCTCCCACCTTGGCCTCCCAAAGTGCTGGGATTACAGGCGTGAGCCACTGCGCCCGGCCTAAGAATGGTTTTTAACTTTTTTTTTTTTTTTTTTTAGATGGAGTCTCGCTCTGTCGCTCAGGCTGGAGTGCAGTGGTGTGATCTTGGCTCACTGCAAGCTCCACCTCCCGGGTTCGTGCCATTCTCCTGCCTCAGCCTCCGGAGTAGCCGGGACTACAGGCGCCCACCACCACGCCCGGCTAATTTTGTTTTTGTGTTATTAGTAGAGACAGGGTTTCACCGTGTTAGTCAGGATGGTCTCGATCTCCTGACCTCGTGATCCGCCCGCCTCGGCCTCCCAAAGTGCTGGGATTATAGGCGTGAGCCACTGCGCCCGGCCTGGTTTTTAACATTTTTACATAACTGGAAAAAATCAAAAGAATGAATTTGGTGACCTATGACAATTATATGTGATTCCCTGTCAGAGTCCAAAAATAAAGTTTTATTGGAACGCAGCCATACCGGTTTGTGTGTCTGTGGCTGCTTTTATGCTACAGGGGCCTAGTGGAGTACTTACAGGGGCTGTTTGGCCTGTAAAGTTCAAAACAGTTACTCTGTGGCCCTTTTTGGTTATTCCCTGCTATATCCTCTGACTTCCTAGAATCAGGAAATTGAATGTAAAGACTTGATTAAATTTCCGTTCAGCTGTCAGGTGATTACTTCAGAGCTGGTCACTTCATGCTGCGTACTGCCTGGGTGCCCCACTTTCAGGGGTAGCGAAATTCATTCAGGCTTCAGGCAGCATTATAGACTGAATGTCCCCCCATATTCGTATATTGAAGCCCTAACTCCCCAAGGTGATTATATTTGGAGGTAGGGCCTTTATGGAGATAATTAAGGTGAAAGAGTGGGGCCCTAATCTGATGGATTGGTGTCTTTATAAAAGGAGGAGGCTGCGCATGGTGGCTCATGCCTATAATCCCAGCACTGTGGGAGGCCAAGGCGGGTGGATCACCTGAGGTCAGGAATTCAAGACCAGTCTGGCCAACATGGTGAAACCCCGTCTCTACTAAAGATACAAAAATTAGGCCAGGCACGGTGGCTCACGCCTGTAATCTCAGCACTTTGGGAGGCCGAGGTGGGCGGATCACGAAGTCAGGAGATCGAGACCATCCTGGCTAACATGGTAAAAACCCCTGTCTACTAAAAATACAAAAAAATTAGCTGGGCATGGTGGCGGGTGCCTGTAGTCCCAGCTACTCAGGAGGCTGAGGCAGGAGAATGGCGTGAACCCGGGAGGCGGAGCTTGCAGTGAGCCGAGATTGCGCCACTGCACTCCAGCCTGGGCGACAGAGCAAAACTCCGTCTCAAAAAAAAAAAAAAAATTAGCCAGGCATTGTGTTGGATGCCTGTAAACCCAGCTACTTAGGAGGCTGAGGCAGAAGAATCACTTGAGCCTAGGAGGTGGGGATTGCAGTGGGCTGAGATCCGCTGCTGCACTCCAACCTAGGTGACAAAGTGAGACTCCCCCCAAAAAACAGAAGGAGACACTAGAGAGCTCTCTCTCTGCCACTGAAGATAGCCATCTGCAAACCAGGAAGAGGGTGTCACCAGAACCCCACAATGCTGGTAGCCTGAACTTAGACTTCCAGCCTCAGGAAGTGGAGAAAATAGGTCTGTTGTTTAAGCCACCCAGAGTGGTGTTTTCTTATGGCAGCTGGAGCAGACTGAGACAGGTGGCAGCCATCAAAAACCACATTGTAAAGCTACAACTCTGTATTTTCCAGTAGCAAGAATTAGCATCCTGTGACTATCCAGGCCCCATCAGCCTCTCCTTTAATGCCATCCATCAACAATCATTGCCTGAGTCAACTATTTCACCAGAGGTTGCAAAATGGCAGTTTTCCTATTCTCCCATTTCTCTTACACTTACAGCCTGAATAGTTTGGTTTTTGTCTTGAGTCATGTCCAAGAAGCAGTTGAAGAGAGTGACTTAATCAAACTTCCATTCTGAAAAGCCCCCCGAGGCTGGTTTGTCAAGGAATAGACTGAGGAAGAGGTTTCCTTTTCCTTTCCAGTTTCTCCAAGCCTCAATTTTCCTACCTATTAAATGAGCAAGGCCAGGCACGGTAGCTCATGCCTGTAATCCCAGCACTTTGGGAGGCCAAGGTGGGTAGATCACCTGAGTTCAGGAGTTCAAGACCAGCCTGGCCAACATGGTGAAACCCCGTCTCTACTAAAAATACAAAAAAAAGTATCTAGGCGTGGTGGTGTGTGCCTGTAATCCCAGCTACTTGGGAGGCTGAGGCAGGAGAATCACTTGAACCTTGGAGGTGGAGGTTGCATTGAGTCAAGATCGTGCCAGTGCACTCCAGTCCGGGTGACAGAGTGAGACTCCGTCTCCAAAAAAAAAAAAAAAAAACTCCAGTCCTGGTGACAGAGTGAGACTCCATCTCCAAAATCAATAAATAAATAAAATAAAATAAATGGGCAGAAAGTGGGGAGGTTGTCATGAGGACCGAATGTATTCACATGTGGAAAGTGCTTCCCACAAGGTCTGATTCTTAAGGGATTGAAGGATGTGATGATTGCTTCTGTTCTTCCAGTGCTTCTGTGATTCACGTGTTACTAATGAATTATTAGTGTATTAATGGCATGATGTCATGGCTGCATGGTTAGTTCATTGCTAACCCACCTCCCCTGGCCCTAGGATTGGAGGTGGTTCATTGATTCTATCATGACATCTGTGAGACCTCCCAGGTGCCAGGCAATGCTGGGACCCAGATTGAAGTTCAACCCAGGCCCCACCAACCAGGGGCCCCTACTCTGGAGCCAAAATACCAAGGGACGGGCTATAATGGAGGTAGCTCAGGGCATGATCAAGTGCAAGGAGAACCTAACTGATCCCGGAGAGGCAGGCTTCTTGGAGGAGGCAAACCTTGGCAGTGCGCTGGAGGAGAAAGGAGACAGGATTTCAGGGGAGGACAAGACACATGCTAGCTGTCTGATCCACTCCCAGAGTTCAGCACAGTGCCTGAGGCTGCCTGCAGCCAGCTGGCACAGTGGATGGTCACAGCCACAGGTGCTTGGATCAAACTCAGCTGTAGGACTCACTAGCTGCATAACCTAGGGCACCGCCTCTGTGCCTCTCTTCATTTATAGCAACCATTTGAGGTGTTGTGATATTCAGTAAAATGCTTAGAGCCAGGGTCTGGTTCAGAGCAGCTTTTTTTTTTTTTTTTAGACAGAGTCTTGCTCTGTTGGCCAGGCTGGAGTGCAGTGGCCCGATCTTGGCTCACTGCAACCTCTGCCTCCCAGGTTCAAGTGATTCTCCTGTCTCAGCCTCCCGAGTAGCTGGGACTACAGGCACCTGCCACCACATCCAGCCATTTTTTGCATTTTTAGTAGAGACGGGGTTTCGCCACGTTGGCTAGGCTGGTCTTGAATTCCTGACCTCAGGTGATCCGCCTGCCTTGGGCTCCCAAAGTGCTGGGATTACAAGCGTGAGCCACGGCTCCCAGCCATATATATATATTTTAACGTATCTCCAATGAAAATTTAGCATCTGATGGCCGGGCCAACATGATGAAACCCCATCTGTGCTAAAAATACAAAAATAAAAATACAAAAATGAGCTGGGCATGGTGGCGGATGCCTGGAATTCCAGCTACTTGGGAGGCTGAGGCAGGAGAATTGCTTGAGCCCTGGAAGTGGAGGTTGCAGTGAGCCAAGATCGCACTATTTTGCACTCCAGACTGGGCGACGGAGCAAGACTCTGTCTCAAAAAAAAAAAAAAAAAGGCTGGGTTCTGGGTGCAGTGACTCATGCTTGTAATCCTAGCACTTTGGGAGGCTGAGGCGGGCGTATCACCTGAGGTCAGGAGTTCGAGACCAGCCTGCCCAACATGGTGAAACCCTATCTCTACTAAAAATACAAAAAATTAGCCAGGTATGGTGGCGGGCACCTGTAAACCCAGCTACTCGGTAGGCTGAGGCAGGAGAATTGCTTGAATCTGGGAGGTGGAGGTTGCAGTGAGCCGAGATCAGGCCACTGCACTCCATGCTAGGTGATAAAAGCGAAACTCCATCTCAAAAAAACAAAAAAGAAAAAAAATTTAGCATCTGAATTACTGAAATTACTGAGATGTGCTGAAAGAGTAAAATACACTCTGGATTTCAAAGGCTACAAATAAAGGAATGATGGGCTTTTTTTTTTTTTTTTTTTTTTTTTTGAGACGGAGTCTTGCTCTGTCGCCAGGCTGAAGTGCAGTGGTGCGATCTGGGCTCACTGCAACCTCCACCTCCTGGGTTCAAGCGATTCTCCTGCCTCAGCCTCCCGAGCAGCTGGGACTACAGGCACGCACCACCACACCCAGCTAATTTTTGTATTTTTAGTAGAGATGGGGTTTCACCATGTTGGCCTGGATGATCTCAACGTCTTGACCTTGTGATCTGCCCGTCTCAGCCTCCCAGAGTGCTGGGATTACAGGTTTAAGCCACTGTGGCCAACCTGATTGGCCTTTTTTCTGAGATTGTGACTTTCCTGGGAAAACTGACAGTTGTCACCTAGTTAAAAGGAATGGCTCCAGAGCCTGGCTGCCTGAGTCTGAGTCCCAGCTCTGCCATTTCCCAGCTGGGACATGCTGTGAGCCTGTTTCCTGTCCTGTGAGGTGGGGATTATGCTGACATTGGTCGCTCCTGCTCTTTGCCTGTTTCCTGTCTGAAATGCTGGTGACAGCAGATGGCAGCAGTCTGCTTTGTAGTCTGAAGTTGGACCTACCAAAGAGACAATATAGTGTGGGGCAGGAGAGCTCAGCTTTCAGAGTTTGTAAATCCTGAAAGTGGCTATTCTTCAACCCTTGGTTGGAGGCGCTCACGCTTTCTGGTCTCAGGATCTTAAAAATCACTGAGTTTTAAAAATCAAAGAGTTTGCCGGGCACGGTGGCTCACGCCCGTAATCCTAGCACTTTGGGAGGCTGAGATAGGCAGATCACTTGAGATCAGGAATTCAGAACTAGCCTGGCCAACATGGTGAAACCCTGTCTCTACTAAAAAATACAAAAAAAAAAAAAAAATTAGCTGGGCGTGGGCACCTGTTATCCCAGCTACTTGGGAGGCTGAGGTAGGAGAATTGCTTGAACCCGGGAGGTGGAGGTTGCAGTGAGCCGAGATCACGCCACTGCACTCCAGCCTGGGCAACAGAGCAAGACTCCATCTCAAAAAAAAAAAATTAAATTAAAAAAAGTTTAAATGCTCCCTCTATAGCTGTTCCTCCTATTTTTGGAGGGAAAATATCCCCATCTATGTAGAAACCTCAGTTCTTGGCCACAAAACAGCAAGCAAGCTCACCTCTGGGAAAGCCGAGGTGCCCAGAGCCAAATACTGCAGAGGGTCAAGGGAGTTGACAACTAAGAATAGAGTGGGGAATGTGTCCACGAAAAGGTCACCGTGACCTTCATGAGTGGCAGTTTTGGGGGTTGGGGAGCGTGTGGCAGGTGAGTGAGGGGAGGCAACAGGTGCTGGACGTTCACTGAGAAGCTTGGGAGTCAGGGGGAAGTCGGAGGAGGAGCCTGGCGCGTGGAGGGGACCCTGGGTCAAGTTGGGGTGTTTGATCAAGGTCCCCCTTCTGCAAGCAGCCCTGGCTGCCTCAAGGGGCACATTGATCGGGAAGGGGAGTGAGGAGGTATTTAGGGTGATAGGAAGGTTCTGTATCTCCATAGGGTCATGGTCACAAGGGTGTATACATTTGTCAGATCGCATCCAGCTGTAAAGGTCTTTGCGTTGATTCTGTGTAAATATACCTAAAACCCAAAGAGTGGCTTCTGAGAAGACGCCAGTAGGGGGAGAGAGAGCTCCATAGCTCCCAGAGGTTTGTGTTTCGAGTTTTGAATGGGAAAGGCAAGTTTTTCAAAGCAACCAGAAGGGGGCGATAGAGATGAAGTTGCTTTTTACATCGTTGGGACCCTTGGTTGTGCTCCCCACCCCAACTTCTGGATCCTACTTGCAGGCTACTTGAGAGCAGGAGACAATCTTTCCTGAATGCAACTAATATGTGTCATGTGGAGCCTTTTGTCTGCAAGCGTTCTTTATATTTTATTCTTTCTTTATTTTTTGAGACAAGTCTCTATCACCCAGGCTGGAGTGCATTGGCACAGTCTTGGCTTACTGCAACCTCCACCTCCTGGGTTCAAGCGATTCTTGTGCCTCAGCCTCCCAAGTAGCTGGGATTGCAGGCGCCCACCACGACCAGCTAATTTTTGTATTTTTGGTATAGACAGGGTCTTACCATGTTGGCCAGGCTGGTCTCGAACTCCTGACCTCAGGTGATCTGCTCGCCTCAGGCACGAGCCACCTCACCCCGCCTGCAAGTGTTCTTTTTTGTTGTTTGTTGTTGTTGTTGTTTGAGACGGAGTCTCACTCTTGTCCCCCAGGCTGGAGTGCAATGGCGTGATCTTGGCTCACTGCAACCTCCACCTCTTGGGTTCAAGCAATTCTCTTGCCTCAGCCTCCCGAGTAGCTGAGATTACAGGTGCCTGCCACCACGCCTGGCTGATTTTTGTATTTTTAGTAGAGACGGGGTTTCACCATGTTGGCCAGGCTGGTCTCAAACTCCTGACCTCAAGTGATCCGCCCACCTCGGCCTCCTAAAGTGCTGGGATTAGAGGCATAAGCCACCGTGCCCAGCCAAGTGTTCTTTAAAATGTATCATTGTAGGCCGTGCGCGGTGGCTCACGCCTGTAATCCCAGCACTTTGGGAGGCCAAAGCGGGCGGATCGTGAGGTCAGGAGATCGAGACCATCCTAGCTAACGTGGTGAAACCCCGTCTCTACTAAAAAAAAATACAAAAAAATTAGCTGGGTGTGGTGGCAGGCGCCTGTAGTCCCAGCTACTCAGGAGGCTGAGGCAGGAGAATGGCCTGAACCCAGGAGGTGGACTTGCAGTGAGCCGAGATTGTGCCACTGCACTCCAGCCTGGAAGACAGAGCGAGATAACGTCTCAAAAAAAAAAAAGTATCATTGTATGCACCTGTAGATTACCTGTGCCTACATGGTATTGAGCTCTTGTTTTACTCTTTTCTCACCAAGCATTATGATTTAAAGATCCTTCCAGGCCGGGTGCAGTGGGCTCACACCTGTAATCCCAGCACTTTGGGAGGCCAAGGTGGGCAGATCACAAGCTCAGGAGTTGGAGACCATCGTGACCAACATGGTGAAAGCCCATCTCTGCTAAAAATACAAAAATTAGCCGGGCGTGGTGGCGCATGCCTGTAGTCCCAGCTACTCAGGAGGCTGAGGCAGGAGAATCGCTTGAACCTGGGAGGTGGAGGTTGCAGTGAGCCGAGATTGCTCCACTGCACTCCAGCGTGGTGACAAAGCGAGACTCTGTCTCAAAAAAAAAAAAAAAAAAATTTTTTTTTTAGATGGGGTCCAGCTATATTGCCCAGGCTGGTCTTGAACTCCTGGCCTTAAGCAGTCTTCCCGTCTTGGCTTCCCAAAGTGTTGGGATTACAGGCATGAGCCACGGCACCCAGCCTTTTTTACTCATCTTTCTATTGGAGTGGCTGCTATTTTCTTCTTAATTTGCTGGAGTTTCATATACCATCAGTTCTGCTATAATGCTTATTTTGAAAATGTGAATTTATTCCAATGCAGTTGATATATCAGGGAACAATTTAAGCATAACACCAATTTCACATTTGCTTACGTGCATCCAAGGTGAATCCAGGAAACTGCACTCTGCTATGAGTGTGTGTGTAGGAATACACAAAGCACACATACACGGCACTTCAAACAAATACCACCACCGCAGTTCCCCGGGTGTTGGGAGCCACACCCATCCACATCTGGTACTAGGACTTTCCATCAGATCTCAAATAACCCCACAAGGTGCTCCCTCCACCCCACACCCATTGCCACAACAAACGTCAAGTCTTTGTCAAGGTCAAGTGCCATATTTTTTGGAGTATGTTGGTATGTCTTAACCACCTAGCCTGTGTGAAACTGTTCTCTCCTTTTGTATTCTGTTCTTGTATTTTTCTTTAAGCATCACTGACAAAGTTTACGAGGATTGTGACACAATCCTGTTTTCTCTGTAAGCCTTGTGGTTTTTACTGCAGGATTTTGCATATTGCTGTGATTTCTATGAATGCATGCATTATAGTAGAACTGACTATTCTAGATATTAGTCCCTTGTTGGCCAGGTGTGGTGGCTCATGCCTGTAATCCCAGCACTTTGGGAAGCCAAGTCGGCCGGATTACCTGAGGTCAGGAGTTCGAGACCAGCCTGGCCAACATGGTGAAACCCCGTCTCTACTAAGAAAAAAAATGCAAAAAAATTAGCTGGGCCTGGTGGCAGGCACCTATAATCCCAGCTACTGGGGAGGCTGAGGCAGGAGAATTGCTTGAACACAGGAGGCAGAGAGGTTGCAGTGAGCAAAGATCATGCTACTACACTCCAACCTGGGCGACAGAGCAAGATTCTGTCTCAAAATAAATAAAATAAAAATAAAAATGGTATTAGTCCCTTGTTGATTGTAGGCATTACAAACATCTTCTCCCAGTCTCTCACTGATGCCACATTTTCCACAGCACGGTGCAGGAGGTTCCTTGCTGACCCAGGCACAGCTCAGAGCCAGTCCCAGGAAGCCCTGGGGCAAAGTTGTGAGGAGTGGCTCTCTCATGTTGTTGGAGGTATATAGACCTGTGCAGTCTGTATGGAGAGCAACTAACACATTCTAACAAAAAAGTTTTTCGGGCCGGGCGCGGTGGCTCACGCCTGTAATCCCAGCACTTTGGGAGGCTGAGGCGGGTGGATCTCGAGGTCAGGAGATCGAGACCATCCTGGCTAACATGGTGAAACCCCATCTCCACTAAAAATACAAAAAATTAGCCGGGCGTGGTGGCGGGTGCCAGTAGTCCCAGCTACTCGGGAGGCTGAGGCAGGAGAATCACTTGAATCCAGGAGGCAGAGCTTGCAGTGAGCAGAGATTGTGCCACTGCACTCCGGCCTGGGCAACAGAGTGAGACTCCGTCTAAAAAAAAAAAAATTTTTTTTGGCTGGGCGCGGTGGCTCATACCTGTAATCCCAGGATTTGGGAGGCCGAGGCAGGCAGACCACCTGAGGGCAGGCGGACCACCTGAGGTCAGGAGTTCAAGATCAGCCTGGCCAACATGGTGAAACCCCGTCTCTACTAAAAATACAAAAATTAGCTGGGCACGGTGGTGCGAGCCTGTAATCCCAGCTACTCAGGAGGCTGAGGCAGGAGAATTTGCTTGAACCTGGAAGGCAGAGGTTTCAGTGAGCCAAGATCATGCCGCTGCACTCCAGCCTGGGCAACAGCGAGACTCTGTCTCAAAAAAAAAAAAAAAAAAAAAAAAAAAAAAAAAATATATATATATATATATACATATATATATATATATATATATATATACATATATATGTATTTATTTTTTTAAGGCTGGTCAAGTGAAGGAGTGGAAGTGGAGAAGGAACAAAGAAATCTGTAACTGGTTGTGATCAATTAGTTGTAAACACCACTGCACTCAGCCCAGCCTCTAACCACATTTTAAATGCACACACCCTTTGAACCAGTTATTCCACTTTTAAAATTTATCTTAAAAGCAGGGTTGGGTGCAGTGGCTCATACCCTTCATCCTAGCACTTTGGGAAGCCAAAGCAGGAGGACCACTTGAGTCCAGGAGTTCAAGACCAACCTGGACAACATAGCAAGACCCCGTCTGGATAAAAAATTAGCTGGGCATGGTGGTGCATGCCTGTATTCCCAGCTACTTGGGAGGCTATGGTGGGAGGATCACTTGAGCCCAGGAGTTTGAGGCTGCAGTGAGCTATGATTGTACCACTGCCTTCAGCCTAGATGACAGAGTGAGACCCTGTCTTAAAGAAAAGGCCGGGCACAGTGGCTCACGCCTGTAATCCCAGCACTTTGGGAAGCCGAGGCCGGCGGATCACGAGGTCAGGAGATTAAGACCATCCTGGCTAACACGGTGAAACCCCGTCTTCACTAAAAAATACAAAAAATTAGCCAGTCGTGGTGGCGGGCGCCTGTAGTCCCAGCTATTCGGGAGGCTGAGGCAAGAGAATGAACCTGGGTGGCAGAGGTTGCATTGAGCAGAGATCGCGCCACTGCATTCCAGCCTGGACAACAGAGCGAGACTCCGTCTCAAAAAAAAAAAAAAGAAAAGAAAGAAAGAAAAAAAGAATTTATCTGAAAAACATCCTTGGCTTGGACACATGCTAGACATTGGGTACCAAACTGCTTTGTCATAGTGAACACGGATGTCTGTCCACAAGTGTCAAATCCAAGAGTTGCATTCATTCAGGGATGAATCTGTAGCCACATAGAGACCAACGACGTGCCTGGTGGGCTGATGGGGAATGATGTCCAAGATGGAGTGGGGGTTCCCCCGCCATTAATTTCTTTTTTTTTTTTTTTTTTTTTGAGACAGTTTCTCACTCTATTGCCCAGGCTGGAGAGCAGTGGCTCCATCTTGGCTCACTGCAGCCTTGACCTCCCAGGCTCAAGCAGTCCTCCTGCCTCAGCCTCCTGAGTGGCTGGGATTACAGGCGTGCGCCACCACACCCAGCTAATTTTTATATGTATATATTTTTTGTAGAGATGGGGTCTCAATATGTTGCCCAGACTAGTCTCAAACTCCTGAGCTCAAGTGATCTTCCAGCTTCAGCCTCCCATGCTGAGATTACAGGCGTGCACCGTGGCACCCAGCCAATTTCTTTTTATAACATGTACAGAGAAGTACAGAAAGCATAACTGTCTAACCCAGCGAGTTTCAGGGCAAACACACCCATGTAACCAGCACCCAGATCAAGAAACAACATTCCCAGCCTCCCAGAGGCTACCTGGGCCCCTCCTAGTCACCCCCACCTTCTGCCTCCCAAAGACACCTTTTTTTTTTTTTTGAGACAGGGTCTCACTCTGACTCCCAGGCTGGAGTGCAATGGTCCAATCATGGCTCACTGCAGCCTTGACCTCTCTGGGCTCAGGTGATCCATCTCAGACTCCCAAGTAGCTGCGACTACAGGCATGCACCACCATGCCCAGCTAATTTTTCTGTTTTGTAGTGACAAGGTTTTGCTGTGTTGCTCAGGCTGGTTTCAAACTCCTGGGCTCAAACGATCCTCCTTCCTTGGCCTCCCCAAGTGCTCATATTACAGGTGTGAGCCACCCCACCCACACATAACTTCTTTTTTTTTTTTTTTTTTTTTTTTTGAGACGGAGTCTCGCTCTCTCACCCAGGCTGGAGTGCAGTGGCACAATCTCGGCTCACTGCAAGCTCCGCCTCCCGGGTTCACGCCATTCTCCTGCCTCAGCCTCTCCGAGTAGCTGGGACTACAGGCGCCCGCCACCACGCCCGGCTAATTTTTTGTATTTTTAGTAGAGACAGGGTTTCACCGTGGTCTCGATCTCCTGACCTCGTGATCCGCCCGCCTCAGCCTCCCAAAGTGCTGGGATTACAAGCGTGAGCCACCGCGCCCGGCTCACATAAC
This sequence comes from Nomascus leucogenys, assembly GCF_006542625.1. Taxonomy (NCBI): domain Eukaryota; kingdom Metazoa; phylum Chordata; class Mammalia; order Primates; family Hylobatidae; genus Nomascus; species Nomascus leucogenys. Next base: position 63,776,681 of record NC_044390.1, on the reverse strand, counting down.
TTCTAATGTAGTAATTACTTTGTGAGTTTTTGAACGTCACATGAATGGGATCATACAGTAAGTTTTCTTTTGCGTGTCTGGTGTCTCGCCTGCATGGCTTCTGTGAGATTCAGCTATACTGTGGGTATGACAGTAGGCCGTTGTGTCTCATTGCTGGGTGTTTCCATTATGTGACTATGGCCCAGTTTCTTTATCTACTCTGTGCTGACAGGCATGGGGTAGTTTCCAGTTTATGAGCCATTGTGAGTCGGGCAGTGTATGTGTCTTATAAACAGGTGTACCCTTCTGTTAGGTGTATACGTGGGAGAGGAATTGCTGGCTCATAGGATTGGCATATGCCTGGCTTCAGTAGATACTGACGGTTGCTTTCCAAAGTGGTTGTGCTGGTCTGCACTCCCCCGAGCAGTGCACGAGGGTTCTAGTAGCTCCATGTCCTCGCCTGCACCCCTCTGTCTAACTGCAACCCTTGTGGTGCATGTGGGGAGGTATCTCAATGAAGTTTTGTTTTTTTTGAGATGGAGTCTCGCTCTGTCCCCCAGGCTAGAGTGCAGTGGCGTGATCTCAGCTCACTGCAACCTCCGCCTCCCAGGTTCAAGCGATTCTCATGCCTCAGCCTCCCCAGTAGCTGGGATTACAGGCGCACACCACCACGCCCAGCTAACTTTTTGTATTTTTAGTAGAGATGGGGTTTTGCCATGTTGGCCAGGCTGGACTTGAACTCCTGACCTCAAGTGATCTGCCCGCCTCAGCCTCCAAAGTGCTGGGATTACAGGCATGAGCCACTGCGCTCCGCCCTCAGTGAAGTTTTAATGTACATTTCCCTGGTGACTATATTAGTTTCCTATCATTGTTGTAACAAATTACTACTAATTTAGTGTTACAGTATCAAACCTCATGGAGCCTCTGGTGTACTTGTGGCAGAATGAGAATCAGAAAGGCAAATAATGTCTTAGTATCATTAAGATAACAGTTTTGACCTTGCAGACTATCTAGAAATGTGTTGGGGGACAACAGGGTCCTAGGACCCACACTTTGAGAACCGCTGATCTAGAAGAATATTGGACTCTTATAGCCTAGGAACGATGGGAAATGTTTAAAAGGATTTCCTATCCATATTTTTTATTTCTTGCAGAGATATATAACAGGGTGATCACTAAAGCAAGTATTTTCAGGCCGGGCGCGGTGGCCCACATCTGTAATCCCAGCACTTTGGGAGGCTGAGGTGGGTGGATCACCTGAGGTCAGGAGTTCAAGGCCAGCCTGGCCAATATGGTAAAACCCCGTTTCTACTAAAAATACAAAAAATTAGCCGACTATGGTGGCGTGCACCTGTAATCCCAGCTACTTAGAATGCTGAGGCAGGAGAATTGCTTGAAACCAAGCGGCGGAGGTTGTAGTGAGCTGAGATCGTGCCATTGCACTCCAGCTTGGGCAACAAGAGCAAAACTCCGTCTCAAAAAAAAAAAAAAAGAATTTTCAAGCACAAAAGTTATGATGTGCCAGGTGTGGTGGCTTACACCTGTAATCCCAACACTTTGGGAGGCCAGGACTTCACTTGAGTCCAGGAGTTCGAGGCCAACCTGGGCAACACGGCAAAACCCCATCTCTACTAAAAATACAAAAATTAGCTGGGCGTGGTGGCACATGCCTGTAGTCCCAGCTACTCGGGAGGCTGAGGCAAGAGAATCACTTGAGCCCAGGAGGTCAAGGCTGCAGTGAACTGTGATTGTACCACTGCACTCCAGCCTGGACAACAGAGTGAGTCCCTGTCTCAAAAAAAAAAAAAAAAAAAAAAAAGATGTTAGATTAAAAATGGGTGGCAGAGAGGGAAGTGGAACGGAAATACAAGTTCAAAGAGAAAAACAGGACATGTACAATTTTCTGCTGTTGAAACAGAGCTTTTTCTTGCATTTTTCAAACGGTCTCAAATCATTACAGTATTTAGATTCCATCAGCTACACATTTACATTGCTGGAAATTGTATCCTTTGCAACTGTTTAAGCTCGGGAGAATTTTTAGGTGGCAACTTAGAGATGAGTGAGACTAGTATATAATGTTACTAGATCTTCTGTCTTCTCTTCTCTCTTTCTTTTCTTTTGACAGAGTCTCTGTCTGTCACCAGGCTGGAGTGCAGTGGTGCAATCTCCGCTCCCTGCAACCTGCACCTCCCGGGTTCAAGTGATTCTCCTGCTTCAGCCTCCCGAGTAGCTGGGACTACAGGCGTGTGCCATCACGACCAGCTAATTTTTGTATTTTTAGTAGAGATGGAGTTTCACCATGTTGGCCAGGATGGTCTCAATCTCTTGATCTCGTGATCCGCCCCCGCCTCGGCTTCCCAAAGTGCTGGGATTACAGGCGTCAGCCACTGCACCTGGCCATCAACTTCTTTCTTTTTAAATTTAATAGAGATGGATCTTGCTGTGTTGCCTAGACTCATCTCCATCTCCTGGGCTCAAGCAGTCCTCTTGCTTCAGCCTCTCAAAGTTTTGGGATTACAGACGTAAGCCCCGAGCCTGGCTCTAAATCCTTTTAAGGGATAAAAAAGCATGCAGGGGCCAGGCACAGTGGCTCATGCCTGTAATCCCAGCACTTTGGGAGGCCGAGGCGGGTGGATCACCTGAGGTCAGGAGCTCAAGACTAGCCTGGCCAACACGGTGAAACCCTGTCTTTACTAAAAATACAAAAAAAATTAGCCAGGCATGGTGGCAGGCACCTGTAATCCCTGCTGTTTGGGAGGCTGAGGCAGGAGAATTGCTTTAACTTGGGAGGCAGAGTTTTCAGTGAGCCAGGATCATGCCATTGCACTCCAGTCTGGGCAACAAGAGTGAAACTCTGTCTCAAAAAACAAACAAACAAACAAAAAGGCATGCAGGCTGTTTACTGGCCAAGCAGTCTTGATGAAAGCTGCCCAGCCTCTGTGGGTTCAGGGTTTCTCCTTTTACAAATGAACTCCAAAAAAGTAGGGGGCTCCCTTCCTCACACCATACACAAAAATTAACTCAAAAATTAAAAGTTAAAATGATCAAACCCCTAGAAAAAAACATAGGAATAAATGTGCATTATCTTGGCTTAGGCAATGTCTTTTTTTTTTTTTTTTAAATTGAGACAGAGCCTCGCTGTGTCTAGGTTGGAGTGCAGTGGCACGATGTCGGCTCACTGCAACCTCTGCCTCCTGGGCTCAGGTGATTCTCAGTGCCTCAGCCTCCCAAGTAGCTGGGTTACTGGCGTGCGCCACCATGCCTAGCTAATTTTTGTATTTTTAGTAGAGATGGGGTTTCACCATGTTGGCCAGGCTGGTCTCGAACTCCTGAACTCAAGTGATCCACCTGACTCAGCCTCCCAAAGTGCTGGGATTACAGGCGTGAGCCACTACACCTCGTCTGAAACCACTTTAAAAGGGTTAATTTTATGGTATGTGAATTATGTCTCAATAAAGTCATTTAAAAGGGTGGGGGTTGCCCTCAAGTATGGGGAATGATCAAAGGTATCAAAGTAAGGTGGCAAAATGTTGACAGCTGCTGGACCCCAGGACATGGGTACATGGGGGTTCCTTATACTATTCTAGTTTTGTATGTGTTTGAAAACTTACAGAATAAAAAAGTTTTGCTTTTGAATTGAGCTCCAGGGTTCTGGGGTATTCTCTTCCTCCTTTACCTGCAGTGGGAGTGGAGGTAGCTCTTCCCCTAGGAACAGAGCCCTACTCTGACCTGCCCTCTGATCGGTCGATCTGAGATATAATCACAGCTGCTAGATCCAGTCACTAGTGGACTGGCAGGCAGCGATTGGGTCAAGCCTTGGGTAAGTGCCAAGCCTTGAGCCAATCACTGGGCTGGTCCACGCCTTGGCCTCAGTCAGAGCCTACAGACGTGAGAGGGGAAGGGAAGGTGGAGTGGATTCATCAACAATAGTGGCCCCCTTGGTGTCTTTTTTTTCCCCCCTCCATTAAATGGCACAGCCACCACCCCAGCTAATCTGAAGTAGTGGCTAGAATTTGAACCCTGGTCTCCCGCCCTCTTACCTCCAAACAAAGAGTTTTGTTGTTAAAGGTGCTATTTTCGTATATAAATGAGTCTAGGTGAGTCTGGAAGGGGGACTTCCTGGAGGAGGCCTGGCGACCACGTGCCCTCCCTCTCTTCCACCTCACCCCCCTTCTCCGCCTCCACTTTCCCATCGAGGGAGCAGATCAGCTCTGAGGGCTGTAGAGGTCTTCCCTGTGCTGCCTGCCTCCAGTCACCACAGTCCTGCCACTGTCCCTTCCTCCCTAGGATGACGCGGCATGGCAAGAACTGCACCGCGGGGGCCGTCTACACCTACCACGAGAAGAAGAAGGACACAGGTGCAGGGCTGGGGCGGGGCGGGGTGGGACATGGCTGTGTCTTGGAGTCACCATCTCCCCTCGTGCCCGAGGTTTTGCTTCCTCTGTGTCCCTGTCTCTCTCCCGCCCCCGACATACACTGATGGCCATGACCATGTAAACAACAGCCGGGTGATCCCACGCCCCCATGTGGCCTGGCACTGTGTTCCCTGCCTTCTGCGCATGAACTCTTCCCAACAGTGTCAGGGAGGGCGCTCTTGTTACCCCATGTTCCAGAGGAAGAAACTGAGGCCCAAAGAGGGACAGGCACTTGAGCTTGGTCACAGCCAGAAGGGTGGAGGGGAGTCAGCTGTCAGCCCCTCCACCGAGCTGCCACTCAGTGACTAGGCCTGTCTGCCTCTCACCCTCCAGGGTTGACACCTCCCTGTGGGTTCAGCCTGTGGCCCCAGCACACAGACAGCCGCTCCCGACTGTCTGTTTCTCTCTGAGTCCCCTACCCCCACCACCACGTTGTCTCTGTGCCTCTCTCTGGGGCTTTGGAGATGGACAGGTCTCCTGTTGCTCCGCCCCTCCATCACTCTGCCCATCTCTGTCCCCAGCGGCCTCGGGCTATGGGACCCAGAACATTCGACTGAGCCGGGATGCCGTGAAGGACTTCGACTGCTGTTGTCTCTCCCTGCAGCCTTGCCACGATCCTGTTGTCACGTGAGCTGGGAACAGGGATGGGTAGGTCTGGGCGGGGAGGGCAAGGGAACCGCCAGGAGGAGGCTGTGTGTGTGGGTCTGGCCACCTGCACAGCCAGGGAACCCTGGATGAGCAGTTTATCCTCAGAGCCTGTGTTCTCACCTGGGATGTGGGCATGATCCTAGCGTCTGTTTCGTAGTGTGGAACAGATGGAAAGGAACATACTTCTAATGGGGTGTAGGGCTCTCGGCGCATTGCCGAGGCCATCAGGGCAGCTCACCTTCGGACACTTCCCATGACCTACCTCTGATGGTAGGGCAAAGGCTTAACAGGTGCTGAGCCCAGGCACTAAATACATGCTCAATTAGTGGTATATTTTGTAGAGGACAGTAATTAATGATCAGGGCCCCCAAGGCCACCTTCAGGTTCTTTTTTTTTTTTTTTTTTTTTTTTTGAGACAGAGTCTTCACTTTGTTTTCCAGGCTGGAGTGTAATGGGGAGATCTTGGCTCACTGATCTCCCAGGCTCAGGTGATCCTCCTGCCTCAGCCCCAGCGAGTAGCTGGAACCACAGGTGTGCACTACCACACCTGGCTTTTTTGTTTTTTGTAGAGAGGGGATGTCACTTTGTTGCCCAGGCTGGTCTCGAACTCCTGGCTGCAACAATATGTGGCACATATTGTTGCTGAGAGAATTAAGCACTTTCCCTGCAGCTCTATTGGGAGAGGAACAGCTGGAAGCTCAAATCTGTTCTCTACTAGATTCTGCCCCATGTGCCTTTTTCCTTTGCTGATTTTAATCTGCATCCTTTCACTGCAGTGAACTATCACCGTGAGTATAACAGCTTTGCTGAGTTCTGTGAATTCTAGCAAATAATTGAACTTGGGGCTGATCATGATGGCTCCTGCCTGTAATCCCAGCACTTCGGGAGGCTGAGGCGGGAGGATCACTTTCTTTCTCGTTGCACCCTGTCTTTGCAGCCCAGATGGCTACCTGTATGAGCGTGAGGCCATCCTGGAGTACATTCTGCACCAGAAGAAGGAGATCGCCCGGCAAATGAAGGTGATGGGGATGGGGAGAAGGAGGCACAGGGAGGCAGGAGCTTTTGAGTCTGAGCTCACAGGCAGAGCCACTCGGAGCCCTCCAATCTCAGTTCCCTCTGCCTGGTAACACTGTTCCCCTCCTGCTTCCGGCCAAATCCTCCTCACCAATTTCAGCCCAGGTGCTGCCTCCTCTGAGCTCCTGCCAGTCCCCTGGATCTGCCCCAGTCACCTCTTCTCTTAGCACTTGGCATAGTTGTAACTCTACATGTGGCTGTCTGACACGTGCCCGCTTTCCCTTCTGGACTTCGAGTTTTCCCACCCTGTGGCTTAGGTCCTTAGTAAAGATGTGCTAAATGGGCCGGGGGTGGTGGCTCACACCTGTAATCCCAGCACTTTGGGAGGCTGAGGCAGGCGGATCACTTGAGGTCAGGAGTTAGAGGCCAGCCTGGCCAACCTGGTGAAACCCTGTCTCTACTAAAAAAAAAAAAAAAAAAAAAAAAAATAGCTGGGCATAGCGGGCGCCTGTAATCCCAGCTACTCAGGAAGCTGAGGCAGGAGAATCGCTTGAACCCATGAGGTAGAGGTTTCAGTGAGCTGAGATGGCACCACTGCACTTCAGCCTGGGTAACGGAGCGAGATTCCGTTTCAAAAAAAAAAAAAAAAAGATGTGCTAAATGAATCGGCATCACCTCATTTTTTCTGGGCCTCAGTTTGATCGTCTGTAAAATGGGCTAACAGGGCCAAATCAGAGGACACAGGAGGGCACCTGGGAGGTGCACACAGATGAGCATTCTCAAGGCATGTTACCAGGAACCCGGCCTGGCCTTCCACGGACAAAGCCATTTGATGGGTAGGAGGGGCCCTGTTTGAGGCACAGTGGGTCTGTCCCCCTCTTCCCCTGCCTGGTTGCTGGCGCTCAGGAAACACTACAGGTCATGTGCTTATTGGGCTTTTTGTCCCAAGCAAGTGGCTCCCCCTGTGCCCATGTCCTCCACACAGCCTGGTGGTCCTGTCGGAGGCCCTCTTGAGCATCCATCACCGTCACTGTTACCTCCTCACTCAGCTGGGTGGTCCAGGGTGGTCTCAAACTGCTGCACCGCCCAGGCACCTGCTGTGCACCAGGCAGGGCTGAGCTCAGGACGTGGCTTCACTCCTCCCGTCCTCACTCACTGCCCGTCCGTAGACATGGTCTCCTCAGCATTCCCTCAGATCTGGAGTCTACATCCCCCGTCCCAAACACGGTCTGGGGCATGCACTGTATAGAAAACCTAATTGGCCAGCAGGTGACATTAATTAAACGCTTAGCTGAGTGCCAGGTGAGGCTCTCCGTGCTTTAAACACTCACCTTATGTAACCCTTCAGTGAGCCGCTGAGGTGAGTAACCATTGTTAGCTTGTTTTACAGATGAAGAAACTGAGGCCAGGAGAGGTCATAGTGCTCACTTAGGCCACAGAGTGACAGAGATGGGCTTTGAGCCCTGGCGCTCTGGCTATACAACGCAGTAAGGTTCACACCCGCCCAGGCAGTTACCACCCTCTGCCAGATAGTGCCTCCATCAGAGGGTCCCCTTTGTGGGCCTCAGTTTACCTACCTGTGAAATGGGAGGAAGATACCCTCAGCCCCACGGGCAGATGCTCAGCCCACTTTCCCCGACGCAGGCCTACGAGAAGCAGCGGGGCACCCGGCGCGAGGAGCAGAAGGAGCTTCAGCGGGCGGCCTCGCAGGATCATGTGCGGGGCTTCCTGGAGAAGGAGTCGGCCATCGTGAGCCGGCCCCTCAACCCTTTCACAGCCAAGGCCCTCTCAGGCACCAGCCCAGGTGACTTAGGTTGGGCTTGTTGTGGGTTGGGGGCGGGGCGCCGCAGGCTGGGCGGGCCCGGGGGGCGGCATCTGAGCCCCTTCCTTCCCCCACAGATGATGCCCAACCTGGGCCCAGTGTGGGTCCTCCAAGTAAGGACAAGGACAAAGTGCTGCCCAGTTTCTGGATCCCGTCGCTGACGCCCGAAGCCAAGGCCACCAAGCTGGAGAAGCCGGTGAGCCCCCACAGCGCCCCGGCACGCACTGTGCCAGGGCGCCAGGGTTCCCCACCGTCCTCCTCACGCACAGGGACCACGCGCTCTCCACCTGCGCCAGCCCTGCCTACTGAGCCCGCCTCTCTCTGCCCCTTGCAGTCCCGCACGGTGACCTGCCCCATGTCGGGGAAGCCCCTGCGCATGTCGGACCTGACGCCCGTGCACTTCACACCGCTAGACAGCTCCGTGGACCGCGTGGGGCTCATCACGCGCAGCGAGCGCTACGTGTGCGCCGTGACCCGCGACAGCCTGAGCAACGCCACCCCCTGCGCTGTGCTGCGGCCCTCGTGAGTCACCTGGGAGGGGAGGGAAGGGACCACCCGAGAACCTGCGGGGCGGGCCGGCTTTGGGACCAGTAGGTCCCCAGGAAGGCCTCTGATCAGAGTGTCCCGCCTTCGGCCTCACCGTAGTGGGGCTGTGGTCACCCTCGAATGCGTGGAAAAGCTGATTCGGAAGGACATGGTGGACCCTGTGACTGGAGACAAACTCACAGACCGCGACATCATCGTGCTGCAGCGGGTAAGAGTCCCAGCCCTCCCCTTCCCCCAGCACTCCAAGGCCTTGCCCCTCCCCTTCACCCCCTCCAAGGCCTCGTCCCCTCCCCTTCCCCCAACTCTCCAAGGCTCCGCCTTCTTCTCTGCTCTGTAAGGCCCCCCCTCCCGCTTTCTCCTGCAATGCCCCGCCCTTTCCTCCTGCTCTCCTAGGCCCCGCCTCCTTCCTTTTCTTAAGGCCCCGCCCCTGCCCTTTTCTTAAGGCCCCGCCCCTCCCCTGCCTCCAGCCCTCCAAGGATCCACCCCTCTCCTTCACGCGCCCCCTCCCAAGGCCCCTCCCCTGCCACTCTCTACCCTCTTCTCTGCGCCCTGCGCCCTGTCCATCCATGCCCACTGCGGTCGCCTCGCCCCCTCCCCAACTCCTACTCCTTAGTCAGCAACCCTATTCACCTTGACCCGCTTAGGAATCCTCACTACCACCTGGAGCCCCACTGGTCACCCTCGGGCCGGCCTCCACCTCGCCCTTCTCTCTACCTGCCCCAGGGCGGTACCGGCTTCGCGGGCTCCGGAGTGAAGCTGCAAGCGGAGAAATCGCGGCCAGTGATGCAGGCCTGAGTGTGTGCGGAAGACCAAATAAACCGGCTTGGGTGCGCAAGGACGTGGCGCCTTCATTCGCGGCGTGGGCGCCCCGGGGACAGGGCAGGCGAGGATGCCGGGGCCGTGCAAACAGCGCTCCTACAGCGCACGCTGGAGTTTGAAAGAGCGGGCTAAGCATATTGAATGTGGTCTCACATTAAGAACAAAATCTGGCCAGGCACAGTGGCTCACGCCTGTAATCCCAGCACTTTGGGAGGCCGAGGCCAGCGTATCACTTGAGGTCAGGAGTTCGAGACCAGCCTGGCCAACATGGTGAAACCCTGTCTCTACTAAAAATACAAAAATTATCTGGGCATGGTGGTGCGCACCTGTAATCCCAGCTACTCGAGAGGCTGAGGCAGGAGAATCGCTTGAACCCAGGAGGCAGAGGTTGCAGTGAGCCAAGATCGCACCATTGCACTTCAGCCTGGGCAACAGAGCGAGACTCCATCTCAAAAGAAGAAAAAAAAAAGAAAAAAAAAAAGCCTAAATAGAATGCAAATGCACAGCATTAAAATTGGTTGAGTGGCTGGAAGTCCAAGTCTAAGCCAAGACCGTGTGAGTGTGTCACTTTAATGAGCTACATAGAAATTCCTCGAGTTCTTTGTTAGGGTTCCCGGAGTTTTGCCAGGTTTGAAGAACAGGAAATGCCCAGGAGCGTGTCTTCTGGGCTACAGTGTGATTAGACCCATACAGGAAGTGCAGTTCTGTGAGAAAGCACGCAGCACCTGGACTAGGAAAGGCGGTCAGGAGCACCACGCCCCCATCTGTGGCTGCCTGAGGGGGAAAGGAAGAGGACACCGTGAGTGCAAACGCCCAGAGGCAGCAATGCACTTTGCAGATTTAAGGAGCAGAGGGCGTGCAGGGAAGAGTGAGGGAGCCAGGGCAGAGCGGGGACCAGGAACCAACCCAGTGGCATCAGACTTGACTGGGAATGTAGGGGCTGTCCTTAAGGCCTTGTGTTTAATAACCATCGAGTCACAAAAGCAGCTGCTGGGCAGTGTGAAAAACAGCACAGGGACAAAGATTAAAACAATAAAGACAGGCTGGGCGCGGTGGCTCACGCCTGTAATCTCAGCACTTTGGGAGGCCAAGGCGGGTGGATCATCAGGTCAGGAGTTCGAGACCAGCCTGGCCAACATGGTGAAACCCCCGTCTCTACTAAAAATACAAAAATGAGCCGGGTGTGATGGCTGGTGCCTGTAATCCCAGCTACTCAGGAGGCTGAGGCGGGAGAATTGCTTGAACCCAGGAGGCGGAGGTTGCAGTGAGCTGAGATCGTGCCACTGCACTCCAGCCTGGGTGACAAAGTGAGACTCCGTCTCAGAAAACAACAATAACAACAACAACAACAACGAAAACCAATAAAGACAGCATTCCTGCCTCGCAGAGCGATGCCACCCAGGTTCTGTCCTTCCTGGTCTTTATGTGAGTACACGTGAGGTTTCAACCAAAGTGAATCACAGTGCATGCACCATCCTGTTCAGTGAGTAATACTTTTCCACTCCCCAGGCTGGAGTGCAATGGCACGGTCGAGAAGGCATAACTTAAGCAAAGTCACACATGCTCGAGGGAGTGACAGAAGCCAGGTTCCCCCAGGAGCCAGTTGCCTCTGAGACCCCCCCAGACTTTGTCCTGGACTTCCCTCATCCTTCATGCCCTCCCTCCCCTACAGACCGACTGGCCTCCACCTCCAACCCCAATCCTCCATACCCAGAGTTCCATGGCATGCCCTTTCCTTCAACATCCCTAATCCTTGTCCTCTTTCCCAAGACCTCTCAACCACCCGAGTCCTTCCAGCTTCCTCAGCCCTCTAAGAACCCCAGTCCCGTTCATATGTTGAACAGATCACCTGTGCTCCCAGTAACCTGAAGGATTTCTAATCTTGCACTTGTGTTTTCCCAAAGGAACCTAAACACCACTCTGTTTACAGACTCTTTGTGCAGTGCAGGGTGGGGAGGTCAAAGTCCTGGCTCCAACCTGTTCTGTCTTTTTTTTTTTGAGATGGAGCCTTGTTCTGCTGCCCAGGCTGGAGTGCACTTGCATGATCTTGGCTCCTGCCTCAGCCTCCTGGGTAGCTGGGACTACAGGTGCTGCCAGCACAACCAGCTAGTTTTTTCTTTTTTTTTGTATTTTTAGTAGAGATGGAGTTTCACCATGTTGGCCAGGCTGGTCTTTTTTTTTTGTTTTTGGGACGGAATCTCGCTGTTTTGCCCAGGCCGGAGTGCAGTGGCGCGATCTCGGCTCACTGCAAGCTCCATCTCCCGGGTTCACGCCATTCTCCTGCTTCAGCCTCCTGAGTAGTTGGGACTACAGGCGACCACCACCACACCCGGCTAATTTTTTTTTGTATTTTTAGTGGAGACGGTTTCACCGTGTTAGCCAGGATGGTCTCGATCTCCTGACCTCGTGATCCACCTGCCTCAGCCTCCCAAAGTGTGGGATTACAGGCGTAAGCCACTGCACCTGGCCGTCCAGGCTGGTCTTGAACTCTTGACCTCAAGTGATCCACCCGCCTCGGACTCCCAAAGTGTTGGGATTACAGGCTTGAGTCACCTCACCCTGTTCTGTCATTTAAGATTCTAAAGTACTTGGAGAGGAAGCGAGAGCAGAACCACAGCTTCAGCCGTAGCAGAAGAAAGAGACGGGAAGTGAGACAAATCTTGTCTTTTTTGAGCAGAGTTTCCTTAGACACTGGTCTAAAGTTTAGAGCAAGACCTGGGCTTGGTGGTGCTGATGGCAGGCGTGCCTGCCGAGGGCTCCAGCTTCAAGAAGCTCACAGACAGCGCTTCCAGAAAATTATAGTTGTAAAGATTTAAAAACGGGCCGGGCGTGGTGGCTCACACCTATAATCCCAACACTTTGGGAGGCTGAGGCAGGTGTATCATGAGGTCAGGAGATTAAGACCATCCTGGCTAACAGGGTGAAACCCTGTCTCTACTGAAAATATAAAAAATTAGCCGGGCGGCGTGGCATGCGCCTGTAGTCTCAGCTACTCAGGAGGCTGAGGCAGGAGAATTGCTTGAACCTGGAGGCAGAGGTTGCAGTGAGCCAAGATCGCACCACTGCACTCCAGCCTGGGCGACAGAGTGAGACTCTGTCCCAAAATAAAAATAAAAATAAAATAATAAAAACGGGCCAGGCGCAGTGGCTTACACTTGTAATCCCAGCATTTTGGGAGGCCAAGGTGGGTGGATCACTTGAGGTCAGGTATTTGAGACCATCCTGGCCAACACGGTGAAACCTCATCTCTACTAAAAAAATACAAACTTTGGCTGGGCGCGGTGGCTCACGCCTGTAATCCCAGCACTTTGAGAGGCTGAGACAGGTGAATCACCTGAGGTCAGGAGTTCGACACCAGCCTGGCCAATGTAGGGAAACCCTGCCTCTACTAAAAATATAAAAATTAGCCGGGCGTGGTGGCGGGTGCCTGTAGTCCCAGCTACTTGGGAGGCTGAGGCAGGAGAATTGCTTGAACCCGGGAGGCAGAGGTTGCAGTGAGCTGAAATCATGCCATTTCACTCCAGCCTGGGTGACAAGAGCAAAAAACTCCGTCTCAAAAAAAAAAAAAAAAAAAAAAAAAACAAACTTAACCGGGTGTGGTGGCGCAGCCTGTAATCCCAGCTACTTGGGAGGCCGAGGCAGGAGAATTGCTTGAAACTGGGAGGTGGAGGTTGCAGTGAGCCGAGATCACATCACTGCACTCCAGTCTGGGCAGCAAGAGCGAAACTCCATCTCAAAAAAAAAAAAAAAAAAAAAATTAAAAACAAGAAGATGGCTGGGCCTGGTGGCTCACACCTGTAATCCCAGCACTTTGGGAGGCCAAAGCAGGTGGATCGCCTCAAGTCAGGAGTTCAAGACCAGCCTGGCCAACATGGTGAATCCTCGTCTCTACTAAAAATATAAAAATTAGCTGGGTGTGGTGGAGCACCCCTGTAATCCCAGCTACTCAGGAGACTGATGTGGGAGAATTGCTTGAACCCAGTAGTGGACGCTGCAGTGAGCTGCGATAGCACCACTGCACTCCAGTCTGAGCTACAGAGCGAGACCCCATATCAAAACAATAGAAGATAAAAACTCCTGTTTTTATTTTATTTTATTCTGACACTGCAAAGGCGAAACTATACGAACCAGGAACAAAGCTTTGGTTGCCAGGGTAGGGGAAGGAATTGACCCCAAAGTGGGGAGTAGCAAGAGAGATTCTAGGGGGGGTGTGAAGGAACAGTTCCGGATTTTGATTGTGGTGGTTACATGACTGATTTATCAGAATTCAGAACTGTTGACCAAAAGGAGTGGATTTTACTGTATGAAAGTTTTCAAATGCAAAAAAGGAGCTGGGAGATTTCATGTGAAAAACTAGATTTCCATTTCTCTTTTTTTGTTTTGGAGATGGAGTCTTGCCCTGTTGCCCAGGCTGGAGTGCAGTGGCGTGATCTCGGCTCACTGCAACCTCTGCCTCCTGGGTTCAAGCAATTCTCCTGCCTCAGCCTCCCATGGAACTGAGACTACAGGCGCCCACAACCATGCCTGGCTAAAGTTTTTTGTATTTTTAGTAGAGACGGGGTTTCACTTATGTTGGCCAGGCTGGTCTCAAACTCTTGACCTCGTGATCCGCCCGCCTTGGCCTCTCAAAGTGCTGAGATTACAGGTGTGAGCCACTGTGCCTGGCTAATTTTTGTATTCTTTAAGTAGAGAAGGTGTTTCACCACATTGGCCAGGCTGATCTCGAACTCCTGAACTCAAATGATCCACCTGCCTCGGCCTCCCAAAGTGCTGAGATTACAGGTGTGAGCCACTGTGCCTGGCTAATTTTTGTATTCTTTAAGTAGAGAAGGTGTTTCACCACATTGGCCAGGCTGATCTCGAACTCCTGACCTCAAATGATCCACCTGCCTCGGTCTCCCAAAGTGCTGGGATTACAGGCTCTATTTCTCTTTTTAAAGAGAAATGCATGGCCAGATGCGGTGGCTCACGCCTGTATTCCCAGCGCTTTGGGGGGCCGAGGCGGGAGCAGATCACAAGGTCAAGAGGTAGAGACCAGCCTGGCCAACATGGTGAAACCCCGTCTCTAATAAAAATACAAAAATTAACTGGACGTGGTGGCGGGCGCCTGTAGTTCCAGCTACTCGGGAGGCTGAGGCAGGAGAATCGCTTGAACCCGGGAGATGGAGGTTGCAGTGAGCCGAGATCGTGCCACTGCACTGCAGCCTGGAGACAGAGTGAGACTCCGTCTAAAAAAAAAAAAATCAGCCCAAGCAAGGTGGTTCATGCCTGTAATCCCAGCACTTTGGGAGGCCAAGTCAGGAGGATTGCTTGAACCCAGGAGTTGGCAACCAGCCTGGCCATTGTAGCAAGACCCCATCTCTACAAAAAAGAATAAATTAGCTGGGCATGGTGGTGCCCACCTGTAGTCCCAGCTGCATGGGAGACTGAAGCCAGAAGATGGCGTGAGCCTAGGAGGTCCAGCTATGATCCCACCTCTGTATTCCAGCCTGGGTGACAGAGACATATATAAAAGAAAAAATCAGCTTCACAATTCCCCTCCTAGTTATTACCCAAGAAAACTGAAAACGGGTCCACACAAAAATATGTACATGATTTGGGAGGCCGAGGCGGGCGGATCACGAGGTCATGAGTTCGAGACCAGCCTGGCCAGCATGGCGAAACCCTATCTCTACCAAAATACAAAAATTAGCCAGGCGTGGTGGCAGACGCCTTTAATCCCAGCTACTTGGGAGGCTGAGGCAAAACAAATGTACATGAATGACCCTAACAGCACCATTCACCGTAGCCCAGAAGTGGAAACAACCCAAAAGCCCGTCAGCTGATGAGTGGAGACAAAATGTGGTCTAGCCTGTGCCATGGAATATTATTCAGCCCTAAAAAGGAATGACGTCAGGCTGGGCGCGGTGGCTCACACCTGTAATCCCAGCACTTTGGGGGTCTGAGGCGGGCGGATCACGAGGTCAGGAGATTGGGACCATCCCGGCGAACGCGGTGAAACCCCGTCTCTACTAAAAATACAAAAAATTAGCCGAGCATGATGGCGGGCGCCTGTAGTCCCAGCTACTCGGGAGGCTGAGGCAGGAGAATGGCGTGAACCCGGGAGGCGGAGCTTGCAGTGAGCCAAGATTGCGCCACTGCACTCCAGCCTGGGCGACACAGTGAAACTCTGTCTCAAAAAAAAAAAAAAAGGAATGACATCCTGACACGGGCTACAGTGTAGATGGATCTGGAAAACATGCTGAAAGAAGCCCAGCACAAAAGGTCACATGTATGATTGCATTTATAATGAGATGCCCAGAATAGGCAAATCCATAGCAACAGAAAGTAGTCAGTGGCTGTCCCGGACTGGGAGTGCAGAGAGAGAGGGGCTAGTGACTGCTGATGGGGTGTGGGTTTTGTTTCTTTTTTTTTTTTTTGAGACAAAGTCTGGTTCTGTCACTCAGGCTGGAGTGCAGTGGCACAATCTTGGCTCACTGCAACCTCCGCCTTCCGGGTTCAAGCGATTCTCTTGTCCCAGCCTCCTGAGTAGCTGGGATTACATGCATGTGCCACCACAACTGGCTAACTTTTGTATTTTTAGTAGAGATAGAGTTTCGTCATGTTGTCCAGGCTGGTCTTGAACTCCTGGCCTCAAGTGATCTGCCTACCTTGGCCTCCTAAAGTGCTAGGATTACAGGTGTAGCCACCACACCTGACCAAGGGTTAATTTTATGGCCTGTGAGTTGTATCTCAGCTTTTAAAATATCAGAAGATCTGACTTCATTAGAAGCTCCACCTGGCTCTTTGCTCCCAGCGTGTTGTCAACAGCATGGGGATTTGATCTGCTGATCTGAAAGTGGGGAGGTCGCCAACGGAAGAACTAAAAGCAAAAACAGTTCAAAAGTTTATTCTAACAAATGTTGGTCAGAATGTGGAGAAACTGGAACTTGTCTACAATGGTGGTGGGCACGTAAACTGGGGAAATGAATTGGCAATATCCATTAACGCTAAAAATGTGCCCAGCCGGTGCTCCACTACCTCACTCCTGTGTATGTACCCCAAAGACATGCAAAGATGCTCAGCAAAACACGAGCTAGAATGGCTGGGCACAGTGGCTCCTGCCCATAATTTCAGCACTTTGTGGGGCTGGGGTAGGAAGATTGCTTGAGCTTAGGAGTTTGAGACCAGCCTGGACAACATGGTGAAACTCCATCTCTATTAAAAATACAAAAATTAGCTGGGCGTGGTGTCACACACCTGTAATCCCAGCTACTCGGGAGGCTGAAGCACGAGAATTGCTTGCAGCTAGCTGAGATCAGTGAGCTGAGATCAGTGGAGTACAATGGCACCATGTTGGAGTGCCACAGTACTCTGGCCTGGGTGGAAGAGCAAGACTATGTCTTAAAAGACGCGGGCCGGGGCCAGGTGTGGTGGCTCACACTTGTAATCCCAGCACTTTGGGAGGCCGAGGCGGGTGGATCACCTGATGTCAGGAGTTCGAGACCAGCCTGGCCAACATGGCAAAACCCTGTCTCTACTAAAAACGCAAGAAGTAGCCAGCCACGGTGGCCGGCACCAGTAATCTCAATTACTAGGGAGGCTGAGGCAGGAGGATTGCTTGAACCCAGGAGGCAGAAGTTGCAGTGAGCTGAGACTGAGCCACTGCACTCCAGCCTGGGCGACAGAGCAAGACTCCATCTCAGAAAAAGAAAAGAAAAGAAAAGAAAAACCACAAAAAACAAACCGCGGCCGGGAGCGGTGGCTCACACCTGCAATCCCAGCACTTTGGGGGTCTGAGGAGGGCAGATCTCGAGGTCAGGAGTTCAAGACCAGCCTGACCAACATGGTGAAACTCCATCTCTGCTAAAAATACAAAAATTAGCCAGGCATGGTGGTTCACGCCTGTAATCTCAGTACTTTGGGAGGCCAAGGCAGGCAGATCACCTGAGATCAGGAGTTCGAGACCAGCCTGGCCAACGTGGCGAAACTCCATCTCCGTTAAGAATACAAAAAATGGCTGAGTGTGGTGGCACACGCCTGTAATCCCAGCACTTTGGGAGGCCGAGGCGGGGCGGATCATGAGGTCAGGAGATCCAGACCATCCTGGCTAACACAGTGAAACTCATCTCTACTAAAAATACAAAAAAAAATTAGCCGGGCATGGCGGTGGGAGCTTAGTCCCAGCTACTCGGAGAGGCTGAGGCAGGAGAATGGCTTGAACCCGGGAGGCGGAGCTTGCAGTGAGCCGACATCGCACCACTGCACTCCAGCCTGGGCGACAGAGCGAGACTCTGTCTCAAAAAAAAAAAAGAATACAAAAAATTAGCTGGCGTGGTGGCGCATGCCTGTAATCCCAGCTACTCAGGAGGCTGAGGCAGGAGAATCCGGGAGGCGGAGGTTGCAGTAGGACAAGATTGCACCACTGCACTCCAGCCTGGGAGACAGATCGAGACTCGTCTTAAAAAACAAACAAACAAACAAAAACTATTTGTACATATTTGCTTAAATCTGTGTAGATTCTCCATGGAAGGAAACACTGGCTGTCTGTGAAGAGTTGAACGTAGTGGAAGGCGTTGTTTTTAGCTTGTAGCAGCCTGTATATTTCGGGTTTTGTATCCTGTGAGAGTATGGCCATTATTTTAAAATAAAATATGCAAGAATATTTTAAAACTAAAAAAATTCTGGAGAGAAGCACTAAGTGTGACAAGATGCTGGGCAGTTTTTCACCATAAACTGTTCTGTGCAAGTAATGTGTTGCTATGTGTGGGTATTGTTTTCGATAAACAATGTTTCCAAACACGCAGCCCTCAGAGATTTACCAATAGGCCCTTCCTCCCACATAACCCAGTTCTCCACATCCAGCCACTAGAGGGCAGTATGTTATCATACTAAAACGCTTGCAGTCGGGCGCGCCTGGATTCAAATTCCAGCCCTCCCACACAGACAACAGTTATAAACTCTGGAAAAAACGTAGAAAACAATTACCCAAAGGCAAGGCACTGGAAGGTAAACAAAAGCAGATAGAGCAACTGGAGGGGACTTGACACTCAGAAAAAAGCAAGGCGAGTTTCTTATTTGTACAGCTTTTACTTGGGGGTAAGTTCTAGTTCATACCATGACTGGCAGTTAAAACACCAGGGGGAAATCCAGTCTACCTAGCTTGAAGAACTACAGCAAAAGGAAGGTGAGGAGATAAATCCTGGAAAAGAAAACCTGGAGAGAGGGTACCCGGAATGGTTTCTATAAACTCTACTCAAATATCTTTTTTTTTTTTTTTTTTTTTGAGACGGAGTCTCGCTCTGTCGCCCAGGTTGGAGGGCAGTGGTGCAAACTCCGCCTCCCGGGTTCACGCCATTCTCCTGCCTCAGCCCCGCCAGTAGCTGAGACTACAGGCCTCCACCACCACGCCCAAGCTAATTTTTTAATATTTTTAGTAGAGACGGCGTTTCACCGTGTTAGCCAGGATGGTCTCAATCTCCTGACCTCGTGGTCCGTCTGCCTCGGCCTCCCAAAGTGTTGGGATTACAGGCGTGAGCCACCGCACCTGGCCCAACTCTACTCAAATATCTAGCTGACCCTGAACCACACCTGGCTGCATGGGTACACTCCAAAAAGCCCAAGTAAACCTGAAAAAAAAAATAAAAGTGAACTGGCCAGGCGCGGTGGCTTATGCCTGTAATCCTAGCAATTTGAGAGGTCGGGGAGGGCAGATCGCATGAGGTCGGGTGTTCGAGACCAGCCTGCCCAACACGATGAAACCCTGTCTCTCCTAAAAATACAAAAATTAGCCGGGCATGGTGGTCCATGCCTGTAATCCCAGCTACTCGGGAGGCTGAGACAGGAGAATCACTTCAGCCCGGGAGGCGGAGGTTGCAGTGAGTCAAGATTGTGCCATTGCACTCCAGCCTGGGCGACAAGAGCAAGACTCCATCTCAAAAAAAAAAAAAAAGTAGCTATTGGCCAGGCACAATGGCTCAAGCCTGTAATCCCAGCACTTTGGGAGGCTGAGGCAGGAGGATCATTTGAGCCCAGGAGTTCAAGACTAGCTTGGCAACATGACAAAACCTTGTCTCTATAAAAAAAATGCAAAATATTAGCTATGTCTTAATGGCCTATGCCTGTAGTCCCAGTTACTCAGGAGGCTGAGGTGGAAGTATCAACTGAGCCCAGGAGGTTGAGGCTGCAGTGAACCATAATTTTGCCACTGCACTCCAGCCTGGGTGACAGAGTGAGACCCTGTCTCAAAAAACAAAATTTTTTTTTAATTTAAAAATAAAAATAGCCATTGATAGGGTGGCTGCAGAGGCTCACACCTGTAATTCCAGTACTTGGGGAGGCTGAGGCTGGAAGATCACTTGAGTCCAGGAGTTCCAAGACCATCCTGGGCAACATAGTGAAATGTCTTCTCCATAAAAATCTTAAAATTAACCCAGCATGGCTGGGCACAGTGGCTCAGCCCTGTAATCCCAGCACTTTGGGAGGCCAAGGCAGGTGGATCACTTGAGGCCAGGAGTTCGAGACAGCTTAGCCAACATGGCAAAACCCTGTTTCTACCAAGAAAGTACAAAAAATTAGCTGGGTGTGGTGGTGGGTTCCTGCAGTCCCAGCTACTTGGGAGGATGAGGCACAAGAATCGCCTTAACCCAGGAGGTGGAAATTGCAGTGATCGGAAATTATGCCACTGCACTCCAGCCTGGATGACAGAGCAAGACTCTGTCTCAAAAAAAAAAAAAAAAAAAAATAGCCCAGCTTGGTGATATGCACCTATAGTCCCAGCCACTTGGGAGGCTGAGGTGGGAGAATCGCTAGAGCCCAGGAGACCAAGGCTACAATGAGCTGTGATCTCACCGCTGCATGATGCCTCACATACACACTGGGGCCTCACACACACACACACACAAAGCTATTGTAATAGCTATTATAACTAGACTCAAGAATCTAAATGTTTATAATGCATAAAACAACAGGAAATGTCAGTGAATAAATAAAATAATAAAAAGGGATAACATGGAAATTCTAGAACCAGTAAGTACACTTGGCAAGTTCACAGCATATGAAGTTAATATCAAAATATCAAAATAATTCTTCTTTTTTTTGAGACGGAGTCTCGCTCTGTCGCCCAGGCTGGAGTGCAGTGGCACGATCTCTGCTCACTGCAAGCTCCACCTCCCGGGTTCACACCATTCTCCTGCCTCAGCCTCCGGAGTAGCTGGGACTACAGGCGCCCGCCACCACGCCCAGCTAATTGTTTGTATTTTCAGTAAAGACGGGGTTTCACTGTGTTAACCAGGATGGTCTCGATCTCCTGACCTCGTGATCTGCACACCTCAGCCTCCCAAAGTGCTGGGATTACGGGCATGAGCCACCGCGCCTGGCCAATATCAAAATAATTCTATTTTATATATTGGAAGCAAAAACTTGAAATATGAAGTTAAAAAGCATTTTTATTTGCTATAGCAGAGGAAAAAAACACAATACTTAGGGATTAATTTAACAACAACAAAAAAAACCTGAAAACTACAAAACATTGATGAGATAATTAAAAGACTTAAAGCAATGTGGAGATATACCGTGTTTATAGATTGTAAACTTAATATTACTAAAATGACAGTTCTCTCCAAACTGTCTATAGGTTTACAATCTAACCCTGGGTTATGTCTATCTCCTTTCCCAAGAGGGAAAAAAAATCTATTAAATATGAGGGGATGGACCTATGGGACTTTAGTCTTATAAAGGAGATATTTTTTCTTAGTTCCTTATGATTTTTTACATTAAAGAGCCTTAGTTTTAGACCAGTTTAGGTCAAAGAAAAAGTGAGTGGAAAGTAGAGTTCCCATATGCCCTCGGTTTTCCTTATTAACATCTTGCATTAGTATGGTACATTTGTTCCAATCAATAAGCCAATACTGATATATTAACTCAAGTCCATGGTTGATATTAGAATTCATTCTTTGTGTTGTACATTCTATGAGTTTTGTGTAATATATAATGACATGCATCTATCATTACAGTATCATACAGAATGGTTTCACTACCCTAAAAAATCAGGGGGATTTTTTTAATGTAATTTTTTTATTTTTTTAATTTTTTTTTTAGACGGAGTCTCGCTCTCTCGCCAAGCTGGTGTGCAGTGGCACAGTCTCGGCTCACTGCACCTGGCCTAATTTTTTTTTTTTTAAAAGACAGAGCTGGTGGCTGGGCGCAGTGGCTCATGCCTGTAATCCCAGCACTTTGGGAGGCCGAGGTGGGTGGATCATGAGGTCAAGAGATCAAGACCATCCTGACCAACATGGTGAAACCTCATCTCTACTAAAAATACAAAAATTAGCTGGGCGTGGTGGCACGTGCCTGTAATCCCAGCTACTTGGGAGGCTGAGGCAGGAGAATCGCTTGACCCCAGGAGGCGGAGGTTGCAGTGAGCCAAGATCGCGCCACTGGACTCCAGCCTGGTGACAGAGCGAGACTCCGTCTCAAAAAAAAAAAAAAGGCCGGGCGCGGTGGCTGACACCTGTAATCCCGGCACTTTGGGAGGCTGAGGTGGGCGGATCACGAGGTCAGGAGATCGAGACCATCCTGGCTAACACGGTGAAACTCCACCTCTACTAAAAAATACAAAAAATTAGCCAGGCGTGGTGGCGGGCGCCTGTAGTCCCAGCTACTCGGGAGGCTGAGGCAGGAAAATGACCTGAACCTGGGAGGTGGAGCTTGTAGTGAGCCGAGATCGCGCCACTGCACTCCAGCCTGGGTGATATAGCGAGACTCCATCTCAAAAAAAAAAAAAAAAAATTAATTTACTAATTAATTTTTAAAAAGGAAATTCAAGAACAGGCAAAACTAACCTGGGGATTAGAACTCAGGATGGTGTTCACCCTTGCGGGGGAGGGACCAGAATGGGCCTCATGGGCTTCTTATCCGGAGAGGGAAGCTGGAAAATAGCCTATTCTTGATCTAGGTACGGCTTCCCAGGGGTGGTCAGATTGTGAAAGTTCATTCAGTTCTCCACATACGATATATGCCCTTTTATGCATGACAGAGTTCAATTCAAAATTTACTTTTTTTTTTTTTTTTTTTGAGACAGAGTTTTGCTCTTGTTGCCCAGGCTGGAGTGCAATGGCACAATCTCGGTTCACAGCAACCTCCACCTCCCAGGTTCAAGCAATTCTCCTGCCTCAGCCTCCCGAGTAGCTGGGATTACAGGCATGCGCCACCACGCCCAGCTAATTTTGTATTTTTAGTAGAGACAGGGTTTCTCCATGTTGGTCAGGCTGGTATCGAACTCCTGACCTCAGGTGATCCACCTGCCTCAGCCTCCCAAAGGGCTGGGATTACAGGCGTGAGCCACCGCACCTGGCCAAAATTTACTTTTTAATTGAAAAAACTAGTCAGGTGTGGTGGTGCACGCCTGCGGTCTCAGCTACTCAGGAGGCTTAGGTGGGAGGATTGCTTGAGCCCAGGGGGTCAAGGCTGACTGTAGCCATGTTCGCACCACTACACTCCAGCCTGGGTGACAGAGCAAGACTCTTTTTTTTGTGTGTGTGTGACGGAGTCTCGCTGTCGCCCAGGCTGGAGTGCAGTGGCGCAATATCGGCTCACTGCAGGCTCCGTCCCCCGGGGTTCACGCCATTCTCCTGCCTGAGCCTCCCGATTAGCTGGGACTACAGGCGCCCGCCACCTCGCCCGGCTAATTTTTTGTATTTTTAGTAGAGACGGGGTTTCACTGTGTTAGCCAGGATGGTCTCGATCTCCTGACCTCGTGATCCGCCCGCCTCGGCCTCCCAAAGTGCTGGGATTACAGGCGTGAGCCACCGCGCCCGGCCATAAACTAATTTCTTAATAGAGATATGGTCTCTATAAATGGCGTGAGCCCGGAAGGTGGAGCTTGCAGTGAGGTGAGATTGCGCCACTGCACTCCAGCCTGGGCGACAGAGCGAGACTCCGTCTCAAAAAAAAAGAAAGAAAAAAAAAAGAGAGATGCTGTCTTTATAAAAGATCATCCCAGGCTGGTCTTGAACTCCTGGGCTCAAGCAATCCTTGATTAATCCTTGGGATTACAGGCATGAACCACTGCGCCCAACCCGACACTTAAATAACTCAAAGCAGTTTATAATCCCTCTTCTGCTCATGACACTCCAGCGGCTCTCATGTCACTCAGATTAAATTCTGTCTCTCTCTGGGTCTCTATCCCCATCTCTTTGGATCTCTGTCCCCCTCTTTCTCTGGGTCTCTGTCCCTCTCTCTCTTAGTCCCCATCCCCTTCTCTCTGGGTCTCTGTCCATCTCTGTCTTGTGCCACCAAACAGGGACCACCATGACCTGCCTGCAGGGGCCTGCACAGTCTGGCCGCAGGCCCCATCTGCCCTCAGCTCTGACCATCTTCCCCTGGCTCATGCCCTTCCAGCCACTCTAGCCTCCTTGCTGATGCTGCCACACCAGGCCCACTCCTGCCTCAGGGCCATTTTACTTGTTCTTCTCTCTCCCTGGAATGCTCTCCCTCCAGATCTCTCTGTGGCTCCCTCCTTCACTCCATTTACCACTGAGACCTTTCCCAGCCTCTCAGTCATCAGAACATTGCCACACTGCTACAGCTTCCCCTGCTTCACAGCGTCTGTCGCGCCATGCCATATCTTAGGTCGCTGTGTCTCTTCCTTACAGAACTGGAGCTCTGAGAGGGCAGGGCTTCCTGTCTAGTTTGTGCACTGCAGAGTCCAGGCTTTTTTTTTCCTTTTTTTTTTTTTGAGACAGTCTCCCTCTGTCACCCAGGCTGGAGTGCAGTGGCACCATCTTGGCTCACGACAACCTCCACCTCCCGGGTTCAAGCGATTCTCCTGCTTCAGCCTCCAGAGTAGCTGGGATTATAGGTGCCCATCACCACACCTGGTTAATTTTTGTATTTCTAGTAGAGACGGGGTTTCACCATGTTGGCTAGGCTGGTCTCGAACTCCTGACCTCGTGATCTGCCCGCCTCGGCCTCCCAAATTGCTGGGCTTACAGGCGTGAGCCACCGGGCCTGACCCAATTTTTTTTGTTTGTTTTATACCCAGGAACGCACTCCAATCCCTCCAACACCCAGCACCCCTCCTTCAAATGCCTGGTCCCTTATTGGATGCCTCAGCCCCCAATTCCCAGTCACAGCCCCCAAACCGTCTCCAGGGCCCCTTTACCCTTCATAGAGACAGGCAGACAACAGACAGACACAGACACACAAGGTCAAGGCGCTGGCTTTTATTGCCTCCTGGCAGAGAGGAGGTGTCCCAGGCCAGGCCAGGCAGGAGAGGGCTGGAGCCAGGGGAATTTCAGTCTGTGTGGTGGAGGCTCAGATTTGGAGCTGGAGGAGTTGGTGGCGGTTCTTAGAGGCTGAGCTTGGGGCCAGGGTCCCTGGGTCTGGGCTGGGAGACTCAGTCAGAAATAGGTGTTGTTTATCCTCTGGGACTATGACAGCCCCTCCCTGGGGTTGGGGGTGTGACAGGGACAGAAGCCGACCCAGGGGGTCCCTGAGAGCCCAGGGACAGGAGGATGCCTGGGACTGCATCTGCCTCCCGCGGGGCCTGGACAGGGAGGGGGCCAGACCACGGCGGCCCCTCCTCGGGTCATTGCACGGGCCTCTGAGGCTGTGGCAGGTGCGCGGGGCTCACAGCTCATCGTGGTGCCGGGTCAGGTCCTCGCCGTAGTTGGTGGCCTGACTGCCCACAAACATGTTCCAATTACCCAGGATCTCCGCTTTGCTCAGCCGCCCGTCCTGGAGGGAGGGTCAGGGTTCAGAGAGGACAACATGGCCCTGCTTTCGAAAGCCCTCCCTGCATCCAAGTGTGTCCCGAAGTGTCCCGAAGTCTCTGGGACCCTTGTTCTCTGGGCCTCTGTCCCTTTCTCTCTGTATCTGTCCCCCTGTCTTGGTCCCTGTCCTTCTCTCTTTGGGTCTCTGTCGCCTTCTGTCTCCCCCTCTCTCTATGTCTCTGTCCCTCTCTCTCTGGGTCTCTTTCCCCCTCTCTGAGTATCTGCCCCCCTCTCTCTCTGGGCCTCTGTCCCTTTCTCTCTGAATCTGTCCCCCGTCTTGGTCCCTGTCCTTCTCTCTTTGGGTCTGTGGGTCTCTGACCCCCTCTGTCTCTGGGTCTCTGTCCCCTTCTCTCTCTGGGTCTCTGTCCCCTTCTCTCTCCGGGTCTCTGCCCCCTCTCTTTTCCTCTCTCTCTGTCCCTCTTTTTTTATCCCACCTAAAAGGGACCCTGAGCTCCAGGCCCAGGTCTTGTTTGTTTCTGGAGTCTGGCCCGCAATGCCCACCCACTCCTCGCTCCTGCCGTGGCCCCGTCACTGCACCTTGTCCGTGTCGCTCTCGTGCAGCAGGTGGTTGGCTTCCACCAGGGGCTGGTCCTGGGCGGGGGGCAGCACCCAGTGGCCCACCTCATTCCCGTCCAGGTGCCCGTCCTTGTTCAGATCCCGGAAGTCCCGGAACTGCTGCCTCTCTGTCTGCACCCACGCCGGCTCCTCCTCCCTGGGCTCGGCTGAGTACAGATCCGCTGGGGGCCGGGACAGAGGGGACAAGGTCAGGGGCAGCTCTGGGGGTCTAGTGGAGCTGGGGGCTGATCCTGGCTCTGATACTTCCTGAACCAGGCCCTCGAGCAACTCACTACCCTCTCTCTCGCCTCAGCGTCCTCTGCTGTTTCAATGGAATTAGTAACAAAACCTGACTTACAAGCAATCATTTATGTTACAGGTGAAATTCATTTGATTGGTTGATTGCATGATTGATTGATTTCATTGACACACACGTGAAGTAGTGTGTGCATTGGGCAAGGCAGTGCCTGGCACATAGTAAGCAATGTCCTGCAGGAGGAACGTGTGAGGATGTTTCTGGCCAGTTAGCAGGTGACAGATATGCCAGGTGCAGTGATGACTGTAATCCAACACTTTGGGAGACCCAGGCAAGGGGGTCATTTGAGGCCAAGATTCAAGACCAACCTGGGCAACATAGCAAGACCCTGTTTCTACAAAAAAAAAATTTTTTTTTTTGAGATGGAGTCTCGCTGTGATCACCCCACTGCACTCCAGCCTGGACCACAGGGCAAGACCCCATCCCCTTTTTTTTTTTAAGATGGAGTTTCGCTCTTGTTGCCCAGGCTGGAGTGCAACGGCGCAATCTCAGCTCACTGCAACCTCCGCCTCCCAGGTTGAAGTGATTCTCCTGCCTCAGCCTCCCGAGTAGCTGGGATTACAGGCGCGTGCCACCACGCCCAGCTAATTTTTGTATTTTTAGTAGAGACGGGGTTTCACCATCTTGGCCAGGCTGGTCTCGAACTCCTGACCTCGTAATCCACCGGCCTCGGCCTCCCAAGGTGCTGGGATTACAGGCTGGAGTGCAGTGACACAATCTCAGCTCACTGCAACCTCCGCCTCCCGGGTTCAAGTGATTCTCCTGCCTTAGCCTCCCGAGTAGCTGGGATCACAGGTAGCCGCCACCATGCCCAGCTAATTTTTGTAGTTTTAGTAGAGACAGGGTTTCATCACGTTGGCCAGGCTGGTCTTGAACTCCTGACCTCAAGTGATCCGCCCATCTTGGCCTCCTAAAGTGCTGGGAATACAGGCGTGAGCCATGGCGCCCACCCCAATTTTATACATTTTGATATGTTACCGGTTGGGGAGGAGTTAAGAAATAGGTGCCAGAGCCCAAACACCAAGGTTCAAATCCCAGCCCTGCCTCTTCCCATTGTCTTCAGCAGATCCCTTCAACACCCCCTGGGCCTCAGGTGTCATCTGTATAATGGAAGCTAGTGAGAGTGTCTGCCTCGTAGAGCTGAGGAATGGAAGATGAAGTCTTAATGTGATGAAGTAATTGAGAAGATAGGCTGGGTGCAGTGGTGGTTCGCGCCTGTAATCCCAGCACTTTGGGAGGCTGAGGCGGGTGGATAACCTGAGGTCAAGAGTTCAAGACCAGCCTGACCAACATGGTGAAACCCCGTCTCTACTAAAAATACAAAATTAGCCAGGCGTGGTGGTGCACGCCGGTAATCCCACCTACTCAGGAGGCTGAAACAAGAGAATTGCTTGAACCTGGGAGGCGGAGGCTGCAGTGAGCCGAGATCAAGCCACTGCACTCCAGCCTGGGCGACAATAGCGAGACTCTGTCTCAAAAAAAAAAAAAAAAAAAAAAGATGGGGACAGCTGCTGGCATCTGGGGCCTGTGACCTCCTTGTTGTCAGGGCCTGTCCTGTGCACGGGAGAATGCTCAGGGGCATCCCTCGGCTACATCCAGGAGACATCAGTAGCATCCTCTCCCCTCTAAAAGTGACAACCAGAAATATCTCCAGAGGCCACACTGGGCCTGGAGTCTCAGCTACTTGGGAGGCTGAGGTGGGAGGATCCCTTGAGCCCAGGAGGTCAAGGCTGCAGTGAGCCAAGATCACCCCACTGCACTCCAGCCTGGGCGACAGGGCAAGACCCCATCTCTTCTTTTTTAAGACGGAGTTTCGCTCTTGTTGCCCAGGCTGAAGTGCAATGGTGCGATTGAGGCTCACTGCAACCTTTGCCTCCTGGGTTCCAGAGATTCTCTTGCCTCAGTCTCCCGAGTAACTGGGATTACAGACTCCTGCCACCAGGCCCGGCTAATTTTTGTATTTTTAGTACACCATCTTGGCCAGGCTGGTCTCGAACTCCTGACCTCATGATCCACCCATCTCAGCCTCCCAAAGTGCTAGGATTACAGGCATGAGCTACTGCGCCCGGCCCAACCCCATCTCTTAAGAAAAAGATATAAAAATGTTCTCTCAGCCAGGTGTGGTGATTCATGCCTGTAATCCCAGTTCTTTGGGAGGCCAAGGTGGGAAGATTGCTTGAGCCCAGGAGTTCTAGACCAGCCTGGACAATATAGTGGGAACCCATCTCTATTGAATAAAGAGAGAGAGAGAGAGACACACACACACACACACACACACACACACACACACACACACACACACACACTGAAAGAAAGAAAGAGAGTGACAGAAAGAAAGAAAGAAAGTGAGAGAAGGAAAGAAAGAAAAATGTTTTCTCATGTAGGATATGGTCAGAAAAAAATAAAAGAATAAACAATGTTTTCAAACTTAAAAAAAAAATTCCTAGCTGGGCTTGGTTGCTCACGCCTGTAATCCCACCACTTTGGGAGGCCAAGATGAGCAGATCACCTGAGGTCGGGAGTTCCAGACCAGCCTGGCCAACATGGTGAAATCCCATCTCCACTAAAAATACAAAAATTAGCCAGGTGTGGTGGCAGGCACCAGTAATCCCAGCTACTCAGGAGGCTGAGGCAGAAGAATCTCTTGAGCCTGGGAGGCGGAGGTTGCAGAGAGCTGATATCATGCCACCGCACTCCAGCCTGAACAACAGAACAAAACTCTGTCTCAAAAAAAAAAAAAAAATCCTTGTTAGCTTTCTCTTTGACTAAATTTTTTGCCCGCTAGGGTCAGGGACAGTGGCAGGGGCCCAGGGAGAACTCAGAACTCAGGGGGTATTGTGAGGGTGCCCCCAACATCCCATGTAACAGGAAACACAGTGCTTGCTGTGCAGATGCAGGTTCAAGACCAGCTTCCTGACCCCCATCCTCAACTAAACACAGCCCCTGAGCCTTGATTTTGTAGAAACTCTAGACCCCCAAGAAGGGACTTTGTCTGTGTTATTGTCTGCTGTAGGCGCAACCACCCATATGCAGTAGGTGCTCAGTAAGTGTTTCCTGGGCGTGACACACAGCAGGTGCTCCATAGATGCTTTTTGTGTCTGGTAAACAGTAGGTGCTCAATAAATGTTGGGTGGCTAAATGAACTCAAGCAGTGAGTGCCCCTGCCCCCATGTCTGAGGGCCACTGCTCTCTGATGATGGGTGATGTACCTCTGGCTGCCCCCACCAACCCTGCCCATGCCTGAGAGAGGACAGGCATCCCAAGAAGAAATTGGGGTCCACTCACCAATGTACTCCTCCACCTGGACATAGCCATCTTTGTTTCTGTCCAGGTCCTCCAGGGTTTCCTGGGGGAGAAAGGGGCATTGAGGCTGGGGGCCGATGACCCTGGCTCCTGGGGGAAGCTGGACCCCTGGTGTAAGAGTGAGAGGTTCTCTTGGAAATTTAGCTCCGGGCAGCTGTGGGGGGCAGGCATAGAGCAATCTCAACAGGCAGCATGTGGGACATTTGCAGGCTTTCTGGGATGTTGTCATCATACAGGCACTACCTGCATTTACGGGGCGAGAGCCCGGAGGCCCCAGTGTCCAGCAATGCACAGGTTTGTTGCTCACAAGGAAAGCTGTCCTGGTTCCCTAATAACTTGCTCAAGCCCCAGCAAACACCCTGGAAGGGGAGAAGCTCCTTTAAGTTTGGCAGAGCCTAGAACCTACCTCTGCTTTATGGGTGAACATGCTGCACTTTGGGGGGTCTTCTGACACACTTGACACCTCCGCTCCTTGTTTTTGTGCCCTTCTTGAGCAAAACGACTTTTGTTCCCCAATTTATATCCAAACTCATTCACTATAAGACTGTGGGCTGGGCACGGTGGCTCACACCTGTAATCCCAGCACTTTGGGAGGCTGAGGCGGGAGGATGGATTGAGCCCAGGATTTCGAGACTAGCCTGGGCAACATGGCGAGACCCTGTCTCTACACAAAATTTAAAAATTAGCCAGGCATGGCCGGGCGTGGTGACTCACACCTGTAATCCCAGCACTTTGGAAGGCCGAGGTGGGTGGATCAGGAGGTCAGGAGATCGAGACCATCCTGGCTAACACAGTGAAACCCCGTCTCTACTAAAAAAAAAATTAGCCAGGCATGGCGGCATGCGCCTGTAGTCCCAGCCACTCGGGAGGCTGAGGCAGGAGAATGGCGTGAACCCAGGAGGCAGAGCTTACAGTCAGCCGAGATTGTGCCACTGCACTCCAGCCTGGGCGACAGAGCGAGATTCCGTCTGAGAAAAAAAAAAAAAAAAATTAGCCAGACATGATGGCTTGTGCCTGGTGGTCTCAGCTTCTCAGAAGGCAGAGGTGGGAGGATCACTTGAGCCCAAGAGTTTGAGGTTGCAGTGAGCTGAGATCGAGCCACTGCCCTCTAGTCTGGGTAACAGAGTGAGGCCCTGTCTCAAAAATAAATAAATAAATAAATAAATAAATAAATAAATAAATAAATTTTTAAAAAAAAGGAAGGAAAGAAAGAAAAGCCTTCTTCTATAGAACAAAGCACATTTTGGGGTCAGGCACGACGGCTCATGCCTGTAATCCCAGCACTTTGGGAGGCCAAGGTGGTCAGATCACCTGAGGTCAGGAGTTCAAGACCAGCCTGGCCAACATGGTGCAATCCCATCTCAACTAGAAAAAAATACAAAATTGGCCGGGCACGGTGGCTCATGCCTGTAATGCTAGCACTTTGGGAGGCTGAGGTGGGCGGATCACCTGAGGTCGAGAGTTTGAGACCAGCCCAACCAACATGAAGAAATCCCGTCTCTACTAAAAATTATCCAGGCGTGGCGGTGCGCGCCTGTAATCCCAGCTACTCGGGACACTGAGGCAGGAGAATTGCTTGAACCCGGGAGGTGGAGGTTGCAGTGAGCCGAGATCGCACCACTGCACTCCAGCCTGGGCAACCAACGGAGACTAAGTCTCAAAACAAAAAAGAAAGAAAGAAAAGAAATTGTATAAGGTGGGGCACAGTGGCTGTCTGAGGGAAGGCTGGGGGCCTGGACCCCAAGTGCGAGCACAGGGGGAGGCCAGACGAGGAGAAATCAGACCCCAGTGGTCTGAGAGTGGAGGTGGGAAAGGTCACTGTCCTCTGACCTGTGTTTGTGGCCTGGCTTTCCTGGCAAGATGCTGGAGAGCCAGGTGACTGCCTGCCCCCCCGGTCGGTGCTGGGAAGCAGGACCTGAACCGGAAGCCTGGGTCCCCGGAAGGGTGTGGGGGGCAAGGTTTTCCAGCCACCACTCACAGCAATCACGATGTCCCGCATGTGAGGGAACTCCTCGGGGTGTAGGAAGGCCGTCAGCTCCTCTCGAGTGGCCATCGAGTCCCCATCCTGGTCGGCCACCCGGAAACGCCGCTCGTCCCGAGCCAGCATCTTTTTGTAGGTCTCTGCGTCCTCCACATCATGAAATTCTTCACCTGGGGAAGGACAGGTCTCAGTGAGATGAGCTTTAATGGAGGAAACGCCAAGCAGGTTAAAACAAAGACAAAGTAAATCCTACTGGGGTACAAAGATTTCTGTGGAGTTAATAATAAGTATATATCAGTAGGCTGGACGCGGTGGCTCACGCCTACAATCCCAGGCTGAAGCTGGTGGATCACTTGAGGTCAGGAGTTCGAGACCAGCCTGGCCAACATGGCGAAACCCCATCTCTACCAAAAAAATACTTAGCCAGGCATGGTGGGGCACGCCTGTAATCCCAGCTACTCGGGAGTCTGAGGCGTGAGAGTCGATTGAACCCGGGAGGTGGAGGTTGCCGTGAGCCGAGATTGCATCACTGCTTTCCAGCCTGGGTGACAGAGGGAGGCTATGTCTCAAAAAAAAAAAAAAAAAAAAGAATTTAGAAGGCTGGCACAGTGGCTCACACCTGTAATCTCAGCACTTTGGGAGGCCGAGGTGGGTGGATCGCCTGAGGTCAGGAGTTCGAGACCAGCCTGGTCAACATGGTGAAACCCCTTCTCTACTAAAAATACAAAAATTAGCCTGGCATGGTCGTGGGTGCCTGTAGTACTAGCTACTCGTGAGGCTGAGGCAGGAGAATTGCTTGAACCCAGGAGGATGACGTTGTAGTGAGCCAAGACCTTGCCACTGCACTGCGGCCTGGCCAAAAAGAGTGAAACTCCACTCCATCTCAAAAAAAAAATAAAAAAGTAGGCCGGGTGTGGTGGCTCAAACCTGTAATCCCAGCACTTTGGGAGGCCGAGGTGGGCAGATCACCTGAGGTCGGGAGTTCGAGACCAGCTTGACCAACATGGAGAAACCCCATCTCTACTAAAAATACAAAATTAGCCAGGCGTGGTGGTGCATGCCTGTAATCCCACCTACTTGGGAGGCTGAGGCAGGAGAATCGCTTGAACCCGGGAGGCGGAGGTTGCAGTGAGCCGAGACTGCGCCACTGCACTCCAGCCTGGGCAACAAGAGCAAAACTCCACCCCCCCCCAAAAAAAAATATCGATACTTTATATATAATTTGTATATATATTTATTTTTTTTTGTTGTTTTTTGAGACGGAGTCTCGCTCTGTCACCCAGGCTGGAGTGCAGTGGCACGATCTTGGCTCACTGCAAGCTCCGCCTCCCGGGTTCACGCCATTCTCCTGCCTCAGCCTCTCCGAGTAGCTGGGACTACAGGCGCCCGCCACCACGCCCGGCTAATTTTTTGTATTTTTAGTAGAGACGGGGTTTCACCGTGGTCTTGATCTCCTGACCTTGTGATCCGCCCGCCTCGGCCTCCCAAAGTGCTGGGATTACAAGCGTGAGCCACTGCACCTGGCCTTATATATTTATTATATAAGTATATAATACGTTATATAACATATTATTAGTGTGTGTGTGTGTATATATATATATATTTTTTTTTTTTTTGAGAAAGAGTCTCAGTCTGTTGCCCAGGCTGGAGTGCAGTGGCACGATCTCGACTCACTGCAAGCTCCACCTCCCGGGTTCACGCCATCCTCCTGCCTCAGCCTCCCGAGTAGCTGGGACTACAAGCGCCCGCCACCATGCCCGGCTAATTTTTTGTATTTTTTAGTAGAGATGGGGTTATTACCGTGTTAGCCAGGATGGTCTCGATCTCCTGACCTCGTGTTCTGCCCGCCTCGGCCTCCCAAAGTGCTGGGATTACAGGCATGAGCCACTGTGCCTAGCCATATATATATATATATATATATATATATATATATTTTTTTTTTTTTTTTTTTTTTTTTTTTTTTTGAGACACAGTGTCCCTCTGTCGCCCAGGCTGGAGTGCAGTGGTGTGATCTGGGCTCACTGCAACTTCCACCTCCTGGGTTCAAGTGATTCTCTTGCCTCACCCTCCAGAGTAGCTGTGATCACAGGTGCACACCATCACACCCAGCTAAGTATTTTTTTTTGATAAAGACAGGGTTTTGCCACGTTGGCCAGGCTGGTCTCTAACTCCTGATCTCACGTGATCCACCCGCCTCAGCCTCCCAAAGTGCTGGGATTACAGGGGTGAGCCATGGCACCCGGGCTATATAACATATTACATCCACACAATAAATTAGTTAACTTGTGAGAGATTATATGCTAAGCTGTTTATGTACAATATTGCATTTAATCATCACAAAAAAGCATGTACAGTGGGTTTTTCTATGTATTCTACTTTCTGAATGCAAAAATTGATTCTCAGAGAGAAGAAATGACTGATCCAAGGGTGTGGAGACAGGAATGGCGGACTTTGAGTTGACAGTGGCCGTTTTGGCCCCAGACTGAGGCTGTGATAGGGTAGCTTACAGGGACTGAGATGGCTTGACTGAGAGGAGGGGAAGGGCATTGTAACTGTAGGGAACAATATGGGCAGAAGGTAGAGGTTTGAAGAGTGTGGTGAGTTCAGGAAAACTACAGAAAATCCATTTGGTGCAGAAAATGCAGAAAAACAAAGCTACAGATGGAAACATCCCGGCTGAGGGGTGGGATTGTCTCCTAGGGGCCCAGGAGTGGGAGGGAGGGGCAGAGTCAGTGCTGGGCGTGAAGACCCCCCTCCCCCCGCCCAGCCCTGTGGAGGACAGGCTGGACGGGGAAGCTGGGGCCAGGGACAGAGAGGAGAGGAGGGAGAGAATGAGGGCTGTGTGTGTGGTGGGGGGTGGGGCACTGAGGTTGGGACTTGGGACAGAAAGGAGGGATCTGAGAGTCAGGGGCTGAGTAACTGGCTTTGGGGTTCTCAGGATGAGAGGTCACGGAGGTTAGGGGTCAGGATGACAAGGCATGGAAAGTAGGTGTCCTTGGCCAGGGATCTCAAGTACCCTAGTCATATTGTCATAGAGGTGGTGGGTCCCAGAATGAAAACCCTGAAGGGAACCTGGGTAGCTTAGTTGGTAGAGCATTGGACTTTTAATTTGAGGGCCCAGGGTTCAAGTCCCTGTTTGGGTGCGTTCAGTGGCTTTTAGCACCTAATTGTGACTTCATGTTGAAAAAAAGATCGTTTTTAGCATGCAGCTAAATACCAGAAAATAAGCAAACGAAAAACAAAAAGAGAAGCCAGAGGTGAGAAACTGAAGATCTCATAGTGATGGGCTCCTGAAAGTGCGTAGAGCCTGGTTAGGGGCCAGGGACTCTGGGTAAATGGGTTCAGGGTTCTCAGAATGAGGCGGTCCAGAAGGTCAGGGTCACGGTGTATGGGGAGCAGGGTCGGGGGCTCGCCGCGTACCGGGCGCGTAGTGGCCATAGGTGGCGTTGCGCAGCTCCTCCCAACCCACACGCCCGTCGCGGTCCGTGTCGTACGTGTCCCAGGCCGCGCTCACCGAGTCCCGTATGTGCCGCTGCTGCGTGTGCGCGATCCACGCGCGAAGCTCGGCCAGCGACACCCAGCCGTCGCCGTCCCCCGCGCGGTCCATGCGGTCCACGATCCGCCTGCAAGCCGGGGCGGGCACGCGTCAGTCTCTGGTCCCGCCCCCAGGCCCCGCCCCTCGCACGGGCCACGCCCCCTGGGACACTTCGTATCCGGGGCTGAAAATACAGTCCACGGTCCGCGGGCGTGTCAATTTCGGGACCAAGCCCACCGGAGGACCCTACCCCTCAGCCTAGGGTCCACGCCCGAGTAGAGTCACGCCCTTCTCGAGAACGAGCAGGCCTGCTGGGAGCACTGCAGGGGAGGGACCTACTACGATGCAGAACCACCCTCTCCGCGCTGGCCCCGCCCTCGGCCTGCACGTGCTGCACCTCTCGCTGGGCTGAGCTGGGGTGGTGAAGGGGAGCGCGGCGTCGCACTGCGCCCCTTGCCAAGGGGGCCCTGTTGCAAGATTGACTCTGAACCCAGACAGCCACGGCCACACCCCCGATCCCCCCCCCGCCCCGCTGTCTCAGGCCCCGACCCGCCCCATGCCCCGCCCCCTTACCAGGCTGCGCGTGTCAATTTCAGGCTCCTCTCCCTCCAGCCCTGCCGTGTGCTGCGCCCCGTGGCTTTCCCCTGCCTGCTCCCGGCTGAATCAGGCACTGCCTGAGGACCATCACGCGCAACCCCGGGGGCTCAGTCTCCCTGTTCCCCTCCCCATGCTCCTCCGGGTTCCTGTGCCCCTCCCCGTCGCATGTCAAGCCACTTTAGGTTCCATCTCTCCCCTTCTCTCGGGCCACGCCTGTCAGTTCCCGGGCCCCTCTCCTCTCCTTTGGTGACGCCCTGCCAGGCCGGTCCTCTCCCAGTCTCTAATTAACAGAGACTACATGGAGCCCTCCTCCCTGTCACCGTCCCTAGACCCCCGCGGCCCTCTCCCTAAGGTCGAAAATCCGAGACAGCAGAGCCCTCTCCAGGCCTGCCTGAGTCACCGCCCCACCTCCCACACCAGGCGGTCTCTGCTCCAGTCTGTCAAGGGCCCGACTCGGTCCCCGGAATCACACCCTTCTCTGAGGTTCCTGCTGTTGTTAAGCGCTTGGGCTCCACAGCCAGATATTTTAGGTCCAAATCCAGCCACTTCCTCTTACTGGCTGTGTGACTGTGGGCACGTGACTTAACCTCTCTGTGTCTCAGTTACCCCTCTGTAAAATGCAGAGGGAAAAACGGTACCTACCCTAAAAGGGAGGTTGTGGAGAATAAATGAGTTAGGCCATGTAAAGCACTTAGGACAGGACAGGCGCAGTGGCTCACGCCTGTAATCCCAGCACTTTGGGAAGCCAAGACAGGCGGATCACTTGAGATCAGACATTCCAGACCAGCCTGGCCCACATGGTGAAACCTCGTCTCTACTAAAAATACAAAAATTAGCCAGGCGTGGTGGCACGCACCTGAAATCCCAGCTACTCTGGAGGCTGATGCGGGAGAATTGGTTGAATCTGGGAGGTGGAGGTTGCAGTGAGCCGAGATAGTACCACTGCACTCCAGCCTGGGCAACAGAGCGAGACTCCATCTCAAATAACAATAACAATAATAGGCCGGGCACGGTGGCTCACGCCTGTAATCCCAGCACTTTGGGAGGCCGAGGTGGGCAGATCACCTGAGGTCAGGAGTTCCAGACCAGCCTGGCCAACATGGTGAAACCGTCTCTACTAAAAATACAAAAATTAGCTGGGCACAGTGGTGGATGCCTGTAATATCCACTAGTCGGGAGGCTGAGGCAGGAGAATTGCTTGAACCCAGGAGACGTAGGTTGCAGTGAGCCGAGATCGTGCCACTGCACTCCAGCCTGCGCAACAGAGGAAGACCTTGTCTCCAAACAAACAAAAAACACTTTGGAGGCCTAGGAGGGCAGATCACGAGGTCAGCAAATCTAGACCACCCTGGCTAACACGGCGAAACCCCGTGTACTAAAAATACAAAAAAATTAGCCAGGCGTGGTGGTGGGTGCCTGTAGTCCCAGCTACTCGGGAGGCTGAGGCAGGAGAATGGCGTGAACCCTGGAGGTGGAGCTTGCAGTGAGCCGAGATCACGCCACTGCACTCCAGCCTGGGAGACAGAGCGAGACTCCGTCTCAAAATAATAGTAATAATAATAATAATAACAATAATAAAGCACTTAGGACAATGCCTGGCATTGCCATTAGTGCTAAGCT
This sequence comes from Nomascus leucogenys, assembly GCF_006542625.1. Classification (NCBI taxonomy): domain Eukaryota; kingdom Metazoa; phylum Chordata; class Mammalia; order Primates; family Hylobatidae; genus Nomascus; species Nomascus leucogenys. The sequence continues at coordinate 63,739,780 of NC_044390.1, read as the reverse complement.
AAATGTGCTAACCTGTCACTGCCCTTCTTCCTCCATTTCTCCTTCATGCATGCCCATCCAAGCACAATCTCCCAGCCAGCAGTCCTGGGGACCACCGCCACTGTCTCCATCCTGATCTGGCCACCATCTTGTCTTGTCTTCCACCTGGACTATTGCAGTCGCTTCCTCACTGGGCTTCCTGCTTCTTGCTCCCTACAGTCTGTTCCCCACCTCGCAGCCCGCAGGATTCTCTCAAAACCTAAGTCAGCTCACGTCCTCCCTCAGCTCTACTCTCAATTGGAGAAAAGCCTAAATGTTCATCGTGGCCTAAAAGGCTTTGCATTGCATGATCTGACCCCCTTTGCATGGTCTCAGGCGATCCGCCAGCCTTGGACTCCCAAAGTGCTGGGATTACAGGCATGAGCCACTGCACGTGGCCCTCTCTCTTTTTGAGACAAAGTCTTGCTCTGTTGCTCAGGCTGGAGTGCAGTGGCATGATTTTGGCTCACTGCAGCCTTGACCTCCCAGGCCCAAGTGATCCTCCCTCCTCAGCCTTCCTAGTATCTGGGACTACAGGCGCACGCCACCATGCTGGGCTAATTTTTGTATTTGTTTTGTAGAGGCGGGGTATCACTATGTTGCCCAGGCTGGTCTTGAACTCCTGGGCTCAAGTGATCCCCCAGCCTCGGCCTCCCAAAGTGCTGGGATTACAGACATGAACCACCATGCTGAACCCCTTTGCTCCTTCTCTGCCCTCACCTCCCACTCTCTCCCCTTTCTCACTGAGTTCCAGCCACACGGGCCTCAGAACTGTTGCTCAGACACTCCAAGCTCACTCCTGCCTCAGGGCCTTTGCACTTAACTGTTCTGTCTGCCTGGAATGCTATTCATTCAGATACCCACATGGCTCAATACCACATACCACCTTCTCATGGAGGCCTTTTCCAAGTTCCCTGTTTAAAATTGCAGCTGCAGCTGGGCGCGGTGGCTCAAATCCCAGCACTTTGGGAGGCTGAGGCTGGCAGATCACCTGAGGTCGGCAGGTCGATACCAGCCTGACCAACATGGTGAAACTCTGTCTCTACTAAAAATACAAAAATTGGCCGGGCGCAGTGGCTCACGCCTGTAATCCCAGCACTTTGGGAGGCCGAGGCGGGTGGATCACCTGAGGTCAGGAGTTCGAGACCAGCCTGACCAATGTGGAGAAACCCCATGTCTACTAAAAATACAAAATTAGCCGGGCATGGTGGTGCATGCCTGTAATCCCAGCTACTCGGAAGGCTGAGGCAGGAGAATCACTTGAACCCGGGAGGCGGAGTTTGCAGTGAGCCGAGATTGCGCCACTGCATTCCGGCCTGGGCAAGAGCAAAACTCTGTCTCAAAAAAAAAAAAAATTACCCGGGCCTGGGCTGGGTGCTGTGGCTCACGCATGTAATCCCAGCACTTTGGGAGGCCGAGGCGGGTGGATTGCCTGAGCTCAGGAGTTCGAGACCAGCCTGGGCAACACAGTGAAACCCCGTCTCTACTAAAATACAAAAAAAAAAAAAATTAGCTGGGCGTGGGGGCGTGCACCCATAATCCCAGCTACTTGGGAGGCTGAGGCAGGAGAATTGCTTGAACCCGGGCGGCAGAGGTTGCATGAGCTTAGATCACGCCACTACACTCCAGCCCGGGAGACAGAGTCTCACTCTGTCTCAAAAAAAAAGAAAGAAAAGAAAGAAAAAAATAATTAGCTGGATGTGGAGGCGTTCACTTGTAGTCCTAGCTACTAGGGAGTCTGAGGCAGAACAATTGGTTGAACCAGGGAGATGGAGGTTCCACTGAGCCGAGATCGCGTCACTGCACTCCAGCCTGGGTGACAGAGCGAGACTCCATCTCAAAACCAACAACAACAAAAATAAAAATACAAAATTAGCTGGGCGTGGTGGCTAGCGCCTGTAATCCCAGCTACTTGGGAGGCTGAGACAGGACAATTGCCTGAGCCCAGGAGGTGGAGGTTGCAGTGAGCTGAGATGGCACCACTGCACTCCAGCCTGGGTGACAGAGCGAGACTCCATCTCAATAAGTAAATAAATAAATAAATAAAAATTGCAACTCCCCCCCACCAGCAACCTCTCCCCTCCACACTTTCTGACTCTCTTGCTTTATCTTTCTTGGATGCATTTATCTCTATTTGATCCACTTTCTACTTATTGACTTCTTGCAGTTTCCCTCACCACAGTGTAAACCCTCTCTGTCCAGGCCTGAGGGCAGGGGGGCGCAATGGGACCAGCCCCCTTCATCTGTGCATCTTCCTGACACTGATCAGCCTACAAGGAGGACAAATGTGTTAGCTGTGGTGACTTCAGCACCTAGAGCAGTGCCTGGCACATAGCAGGTGCTGGATAAACCTTTGTAGGCTGAATCAGTGTCAGGAAGATGCACAGATGAAGGGGGCTGGTCCCATTGCGCCCCCCTGCCCTCAGGCCTGGACAGAGAGGGTGGACAAGGCTCCATTCCACCCAGCTCACCCTGAAACTCAGGGCTCCGCCACTTTCCTGCCCTGGCCGGGCTCCTTAAAGGCCAAACCTCATTTTCCACACCAGTCCTGCCATTTACAGAGCAGGAAACTGAGGCTTGGGGAGGGGAGATGTCTGGGACAAAAGAATAAGGAGTGCTTAGGGGGTTGAATCTAACCCAGATTTTGCTGCCCTCAAAGGTCCTCTTTTTTTTATTGTTGTTGTTGTTTTTTAGACAGAGTCTCACTTTGTCGCCCTGGCTGGAGGGCAGTGGTGCAATTTTGGCTCACTGCAACCTCCGCCTCCCAGGTTCAAGCGATTCTCCTGCCTCAGCCTCCCAAGTTAGCTGGGATTACAGATGCCCACCACCACGCCTGCCTAATTTTGTATTTTTAGTAGAAACGGGATTTCACCATGTTGGCCAGGCTGTTCTCGAACTCCTGACCTCAAGTGATCCGCCTGCCTAGGCCTCCCAAAGTGCTGGGATTACAAGAGTGAGCCGCCACGCCCGACTTCAAAGGTCCTCTTTAGGCCTCAATTTTAACTTAATTTGTTTTTCCCAAGGAGAGAAGGTAGAATTTCATTTCTCACAGAGAAGTGAAGTTCAGTCCACGCCATTTCTCTGACCCCTGTCAATACCCCCGCGTCTCTCTCCCAAGCCCCACCTCAGAACACGCCCCCAACCGAACGTCTCTCTTACCCCAGACGGGCCTGGCTTTCCTCTGGGGTGAGTTGGTCGAATTCCTTGGCCACTTCCCGTCCCAGGAAAGCCTCATGGTCGTACTGGAAGTTCCCGTGGGCGTCATCATGGGGGGCGTCGCTCAGGGGGGCCGCCTGGTGCACCCTCCCCTGGCCATGAGGGCCTGCGTCTGGGGATGGCTTCCCCTGGGCCCCGTGCCTCAGTAGCAACAGAAGCAGCAGAAGCGATGCTCGCCACATCATCGGTCCCTGGGGAGTGGCAAAGGCCAGGGGTCAGGGGTCACAGGGATGGGGACAGACACGGGACAGGAGAATGGCGGGGTGGAGGGGTTACCTAGGACAGGACGGGGAGATGGAAGTTGGCTGCAAACTTTTGGGCTCAAAAAGGGCGGGCGATGGGGGAAAAGAGGGCGGGATGCTTAGAGGTAAAGCCACCTATGGGGAGGACCGAATCTTCTGATGGAGTCTCAGGGGGGTCCCAGACCTGCCAGGGGGAATTTCAGAGAGAGACGTGGCGCACATCCCACGCAAAGTACAGGGCATAGTTGTGGCCAGCGAGAGGTCAGGCAGGCTCCCCGTCATTGCTCCCAGTCCGGACCCTGATCCTCGACCCGAGCCGCCCCGAGGCGCCCTGAGCCGCCCTCTCTGGACAGAGGCCCCCCCACCCACTCCCTTTACCCTGTTATCCAGCTTCGCTCCGCTCTCCACGCTCCGCTCTGCGTTCCCGCAAATGTGCCCAATTCGGCAGCTCTCCAGTCAGGCCCCGCCTCTGGCAGCGCACAGCCCCGCCCCCCGCCCAATGAGCTCGCACGAGCGTCTCAAGGGGCGGGGCCAATGAGTGCATGGGGTGCCGCGGGCGCTCCTCGCCACGTCCACAAAGGAAACCGCAGCTTGCCCGGGGAAGGTGGGTGGGCGACGCCGCAGTGACGCGGCCGGGGAGAACTACAACTCCTGGCAGTCGTCGCGGCACTCTGCCGTCCACCTCCAGCTGTTCTAGTCCCAACAACTCACGGGAAATGTATTTTTCCCTCTTTCCCTTTGTCAGGATGGTTTAAGAAAGAGGTGTACGTTCCAACACTTCTATACCAAAAAACAACAACAAACAAAGAAACAAAAAGAACGAAAGAAAAGAAAACAAGGCCGGGCGCGGTGGCTCACGCCTGTAATCCCAGAACTTTGGGAGGCCGAGGCGGGCGGATCACCTGAGGTTGGGAGTTCGAGACCAGCCTGACCAACATGGAGAAACCCCATCTCTACTAAACATACAAAATTAGCCGGGTGTAGTGGCGCATGTCTGTAATCCCAGCTACTTTGGGAGGCTGAGGCAGGAGAATCGCTTGAATCCGGGAGGCAGAGGTTGTGGTGAGCCGAGATCGCACCATTGCATTCCAGCCTGGGCAACAAGAGCGAAACTCCGTCTCAAAAAAAATAAATAAATAAAAATAAAAAATAAAAGAAAAGAAAAAAAAAAGGAAGAGCAGAATCAAGAAGGGGCCGGAGGAAATATCCCATTTCCTCCAAGAGTGAACAGTGCTCCTCGCTCCTCCTCGGCTCTGAGGATTCAGGTGGTCAGACAGTAGCCAAGAATTCCTCAAAATGCCTGGCATGGCAGTCATCCAGTAAACATTTGTAAAAGTTATGAATTAAAAACACATGACCTCAGGTTGAGCACAGTAGCTCAATGCCTGAAAACCCCAGAACTTTGGGAGGCTGAGGCAGGTGGATCACCTGAGGTCAGGAGTTCCAGACCAGCCTGACCAACATGGTGAAACCCCGTCTCTACTAAATACAAAAAATTAGCCAGGTGTGGTGGCGCATGCCTGAAATCCCAGCTACTTGGGAGGCAGGAGAATCGCTTGAACCTGGGAGGCGGAGGTTGCAGTGAGCTGATATCGCGCAATTGCACTCCAGTCTGGGCAACAAGAGCAAAATTCTGTCTAAAAAAAAAAAAAAAATACGTGACCTTAGGCCCGGCGCGATGGCTCACGCCTGTAATCCCACCCCTTTAGGAGGCAGAGGCGGGTGGATCATGAGGTCAGGAGATCCAGACCATCCTGGCTAACATGGTGAAACCCCGTCTCTACTAAAAATACAAAAAATTAGCCGGGCGTGGTGGCGGGCGCCTGTAGTCCCAGCTACTCGGGAGGCTGAGGCAGGAGAATGGCGTGAACCCAGGAGGCGGAGCTTACAGTGAGCCGAGATTGCGCCACAGCACTCCAGCCTGAGTAACAGAGCAAGACTCCGTCTAAAAAAAAGAAAAAAAGAAAAAGAAAATACATGACCTGATATATAAAACTGGCAGGTTTCCCCGTTGCAGCATGTTACCTGTAGGAGAGATCTGAGGCCCAGCCGCCATTCATCCCCCGACTCATTCCCTTACCTCCCCTGCCTGAAAAATGATGAGAACACACTGATTCGGGCCCAAACTCGTATTATATTATCGAGGTGGAAAACAGCCATATGTATTAGGAGGGGAAACTGAGGCAGACCACAGGACGGGGCTCCAGAGGGAGGACAACTGGGCCCAGAACCCCTTCTGGAGGCTCAGAGATGCCAGTGTTCCAGGAGGTCTCACAGCATGAAAGGGGCCTGACTACATTCGCTTTTAGCAGTCGGAATGGCGGATGGTCAGGCGGTGGCTGGGATCACATTTACATCCTTCGAATCAGCATCCTGGGCCTCCCCCGGGGTGGGCAGGAGGGCCCCGGTGTCGTCTCCACGAAGGGAGATCCAAGGGGCTGAGGAGAGACAGAGGGAGAGGTCATAAGAATCTCTGAGGCGCTCTGGGTCTGACTGGCGTCCCCCATTTCTGTGTGTGTCTCACACACTCTTCCTCAGTCTCTATCGCCTTCCTTCTGGGCCTTTGTCTCCCCTTCTCCCAATTTTCCGTCCCCCCCCTTTCTACATCTTTGCCTCCCTCCTCTGGGTCTGTCTCCCCCTCCCTCTATCCATACCTCTCTCTGGACTCTGTCCCCTCTGTCTCTGTCCCCCTCTCTCTGCACCTCTGTTCTCCCATCTCTGGGTTTCTGTCTCCACCTCTCTGGTCTCTGTCCTCCCAGGTCCGTGTGCCCCTCTCTTGGGGTCTCTGCCCCTCTCTCGGAGGCTCTCCCTCCCGCTGCCCCACACCTGGCAGCCCACTCCTCATCCTTCTCCACAACAGAGCTCCTCCTACAGCCGCTGCCATGAGTAGCAAGACACCGATGACGATTCCCACCACGAGCACGGAGGACTTGGCTGGAGATTCTGCAGCCAGAGAACGCTGTGAGATGTGGAGCAGCCCCTCCACCCCACCCAGTCAGGACACAGAACTGGGGGGGTCCCAGTCCCTCCCAGCCTCGGAGATTCCAGCACCAAGTGTCTGATGGGCAGAGGCAAGGCCAGGCGAGTGATCTGGGCAGAGTGCCCCCAGGTTGGATGTAAGAACCAGCCACAGCACGAGCGACCGCGGTCACACCGGCAATGGATCAGCAGCGGCAGGGCGGGGCTGTGCCGGTGCAGTGGGGAGAGGCAGGCAGAGCAGTGGGAAGTCAGCCTCATGGGCCTCGGCAGTAGCAAAGCAGCAGGCGGTCAGTCTTGGTGAGGACGGGCATAGCAGACAACAAATGGTCAGATTCCGGGAAGACCCGCAGCAGCAGCAGCAGCAGGATGGAAGATGGTCAGACTCAGGGAGGACTGGCCATGGCGGTTAACAGCTCTTCAGACTCAGTGAGGCCAGAAGCAGCAGGAGATGGAAGGCAGTCGGCCTTGGGAAGGACAAGCCATCAGGTTTTGGGGGCACTGACAGGCGCGAGGTTCAAGGCAGTCAGATTCAAGGAGGTGGCAGCAGTGGGGAGGAAGGTCAGACTCAGGAAGGACTGGCGCAGCAGTCAGACAAGGCAACGGGAAACCAGGAACATCACCACTGGGCGGGGCCTCACCCAGCTCCACCCTGAGTGGCTGCGCCAGCCCCGCGTGCTGCACGATGCAGCAGTAGTGGTGCTCATCGCCACTTTTGACTGTTAGTGACGACGAGGCGTGGAAGGATCCGTCACTGTTGGGGCCGAAGTCGCCCTGGCCGGTGCCAGCGGCCAGCCCATTCCGCAGGAACCGAAGTTGCAGCTCCGGAGGGTAGAAGGAGAAGGCGCTGCAGGTAAGCACGGAAAAACCAGGGCTGCCGGGTCGGGCCTTCAGGCGCATGGAGGGGGGCTCTGCAGGAAACCAGGCAGATAGGCCTAAGTCGCGAGCCCACCACTCCCAGAGCCAGGGCTGGATAGGGACAGAAAGAGGCCTCCATGTTTGCACTGTGCTAACCCCATATAATACAGTGGTAAAAGGGGAGGGGCTTCCTAGGTGACAGAGACTCAACCTATCCACCCTGAAGGTGTCCCCTCAAGATGTCACCTCTCTGGGCTGGGCATGTTGGCTCACGCCTGTAATCGCAACACTTTGGGAGGCCAAAGTGGGTGGATCACCTGAGGTCAGGAGTTCGAGACCAGACTGGCCACATGGTGAAACCCCATCTCTACTAAAAATACAAAAATTAGCCGGGCACCTGTAGTCTCAGCTACTCAAGAGGCTGAGGCAGGAGAATCGCTTGAACCTGGGAGGCAGATGTTGCAGTGAGCCAGGATCATGCCACTGCACTCCAGCCTGGGCGACAGAGCGAGACCCCATCTCGGAAAAAAAGAAAAAAAAAAAAAGATAATAAGAGGATAATTATGAAAAATTCCACACCAACACATTTGAAAATTTAGATGAACTGAACACATTCCTGATAAATACAACCTTCTAAACTGACACAAGAGGAAATTTAAAATGTCAGTAGTCCTATAACTATTTAAAAATTTTTTTTTTTTTGAGAGG